>NC_084663.1:18509392-18812422 GCF_028389875.1 Rhea pennata
TGAAGTAGCGTTTGGATGAAAAAAAGCAAAAGTATTTTTTTTTTTAAAGGTAAGATTAGAGTAGCATAGTGGTTAAAAAAGTTATACAAGCTAAAGTTCTTAATAATTTTCTTTTGGGGGGCTGAGTTGGGGGGTTCTTTATCTGGCATTTGCTGTGCCAAGATATACGAAGAGGGGAAGCCTGTCAGGTTTTCTCCCCATAGAAGGCAGCTTTGGATCAATCTCTGCTTTTCGAGTAAGGAAAATGAAAGATGTGTGTGTTATTCATAGAGAAGTAGACCATAGATGGAACTGAAAACCCTACTTTCACTGAGCTGGATGACAAAAGGAATTAGTAACACATTTTTGGTAGCCTTTTTATGACTGCCTGTCTCCATGCCCCCAAAACACAAATGAGAAATTATTGACCTTTCTCAGTATTTATCGGCACGCTATCTATTTTTAAAGGCTGTGCTATAGGCTGGCATGATTCACGTTATACAAAAGTGCATGTTATTAGATATGTTGACTAATTTATTTTTCTTGTTTCTAAGCAGGCCTTCTCTTTTCTTGGCACACACTTTTGGTCATTACTATATCAAAAATAAAGCTGGAATAAAACCAAGACACACATGCACTGAGATTTTTTTTAACTGAATCTAAAAGAAAGCATAGAAAAAAACCCACATGTAATCCATACATTTAGAGCTGAAGAAGTCAAGGTAATATTGGCAAAGCCTCCGTGTCTTTAATTCACTGATAAAAGAATAGGTAGCATTCCCCTCTTCTGGAGATATATTAACAATTTTATATAAAGTCATATGAAGATAAGGGATAATACAAGTTTTTGCGCTAAGGATAATGATAGTATTTGTTTTCTGGTAGTATTTAGATGTTCCGGTTGAGGCCCATTGGATATCACTGGCCAAGTACAATGTATTCTCATACAAGTCCAAGCCAGGGATCTATTACACTTAGTATGTGGATTTTGCCAAAGATGTCTTTTGCTCAAAAATCGTATGTTCTCACCGCTTGTAACTTGTATTGATAGGAAATTCTGTTTAATGGCAAAATATGTTTGTTTATATAAATATGATTTTTTTAATACCTGTTCTGGAAATACAACGTAATATAATGAATCTGCATATTCATTATATTTTACATTTGGCACTACCTCAATTCACAAGTAAATGCTTGTCAGAACAATAGATCTTCCTGCTAATTATTGTTAGTCTTGTGAAAAGCAGCGAGTAATGCGTTTGAAATATATCCAAACAGCAAATTAACGTATAAGTAACTACAAGAAATAGTGTAATAGATCAATACCTGTTGAACTGTTTTCTAAAAGTAGATGTTGTACTAATGTGTTTTTTCATACGAGTGATTTATTATTTTGATTGTATGGAGAAAAGTAAAGGATTATGTTGGTTTATCGGATGAAATATTGTAGTGATAATAGACCAGCATATTGTGGACCTCAGTTTCTCTCGGAGGTGCCACAAGGCCGTATGGTATTCCATATTCTAGATATTTAATTGCAGTAAGATAATTGAGGAAAGATATAGGCCAATTGAAGTGGATCCACAGGAGAGCAAGGCAATAACCGAAACTCTAGAAGATATGACCTAGAAAGGAAAGCTGAAGAGACTGGGGTTATTTAGTTCAGAGGAGAGACTACTAACATGCAGAGAGTTTTCAATTGGAATAAAATGCTGCCTTAAAAGTAACAAACTATGGTCTCTCTAAGCTGGGAAGATCACAGTTGGCAGGTACCAACTGATTTGAGGAGGATTTAGATTAGAAAATGGGGAAAAAAAATTGTAGCAGGGGAAATTTATGGGGAAAACTTCTTAGTGGTAGTAATCTCTTCCAGTGCTTAATCTTGGGAAATAAATGAAATGATTAACACAGAGTTCTACTTTCAGGTTTCCAAGTATCTGTTAGGAATAGCATAGGACAAGCTGAAGCAGAGAGGGAGACTGGGTAACCTCTTGAAGTCCCTTAGAGCCTTATCCTTTATAGGATACTAACCTCCAAAATGTTGGTTTACCTGAAACTTATTTAGAAAACTGAAAGTTATTTAAACATTTTGGGCAGTTTCCTGTTGACTAACAGAGCATCTTGCAGCAGATGCTGCCCTACAGGTCTCAGGCTGCAGGGGGTGGTTAGAGCCTCTCCAGAAGGCCTGGACTGATGGTTCTGTGCTGTTGTTGAGGGTTTGTGTGGTCAAGTCAAAGAGATGCAGGATGAAGTCAGTAGACTGCGAAGCATGCAAGACAGTGAGCAGGAGATAGGGCATTCTCAGAGACTGTACTGCTCCCTGAGTCCCAATCCCCTGCAGCAGGGGAGTTGCTGGAGGACTCTGTGAAGCGTGAAATAGTTCAGCACAGCATGGTCGAAGAAGGCTGGAAACTAGTTGCTTCTTGAACAAAAAGAAGCAAGGCCCCTAATCCTCCTGTAGACTTGGAGATGCAATTGAAGAACAGGTTTGGTGCACTCCAGGATGAGGAGAACCCAAGCCTCAGGGGAAGCAACTGGGCTGTCTGACCCTGTGCCATGTGTGACCACTTGGAAGAGGTGACGAGTGGCTGTAGTGGGAGATTCCATGCTGAGGGGGGTGGAGGTGCCTATCTGCTGATGTGACCCTTCCTCTAGAGAGGTTTGCTGCCTGCTGGGGGCGAGGATACGAGATGTGTCTGAAAGGCTACCAAGGCTTGTCCCCTCATCAGACTACTACCCTCTGCTGCTCTTTCATGTGGGTGCTAATGATACAGAGAGCATGCTGGAAACAATCAAAGAAGACTTCAAGGCCTTGGGCATGGTGGTCAAGGGTCTGGGAGCCCGGGTGGTGGTCTCATTGGTCCTGCCGATTAGGGGGAGGCATGGGAGGAGGAGTAGGAAGATTTTCCAGATCAACAGCTGGCTATGTCACTGGTGTTGGCAACAGGGTTTTGGATTCCATGACCATGGAACATGGTTTGAAGATCAACAACTGGTGGGGAGAGATGGGACTCACCTCACCAAGTGGGGCACATTTGCCTTTGCAAACAGGTTGGCCAGCCTAGTAAAGAGGGCTTTAAACTAGGTAGGAGGGAGGCAGGGGAGTGTCATACAGACAGGGTAGACAACAAAACACAAGTTGGGTTGGGAGGCCTCCAACAGGTGCATGCAGCTGGGGATGTGCGTTTGGGACATGGCTATGGGGGACCCCTGTACACCCTTGCTGGGAAACCTGCAGGCATGACCACCTCTCTGAAATGCCGGTACACCAATGCACGCAGCATGGGGAACAAACAGGAGGAGCTGGAGATCTGTGTGCGACCGCAGGGCCGTGATCTCATTGCAGTCACGGAGACATGGTGGGATAGCTCACATGGCTGGAATGCTGTCATGGATGGCTATGTGCTTTTTAGGAGAGACAGGACAGGAAGGCGAGGTGGTAGAGTCGCTCTTTATGTGAGAGAGCAACTGGAATGCGTTGAGCTCTGCCTACGGGCGGTGGAAGAGGAGGCAGTTGAGAGCTTATGGGCAAAGATCAAAGGGCAGGCTAACATGGGGGACACTGTTGTGGGTGTCTATTACAGGCCACCTGACCAGGAAGAGGAAGTTGATGAGGCCTTCTAGAGAGAGTTTGAAGTAGCTTCATGATTACAGGCCCTGGTCCTCATGGGGGACTTCAATTACCCTGACATCTGCTGGAGGGACACAGCAAGGTGTAAGCAGTCCAGGAGGCTCCTGCATTGATGATAACTTCTTGTCACAAATGGTGGAGGAGCCTATGAGGAAGGGTGTCCTGCTGGACCTTGTCCTTACCAGCAGAGAGGGACTGGTTAGAGATGTGAAGGTTGGGGGCAGCCTTGGCTGTAGTGACCATGAGATGGTGGAGTTCAGGATCCTGCAGGAAAGAAGTAAGGCAGCAAGCAGGATTGCAACCCTGGACTTCAGGAGAGCAGACTTCAGGCTCTTCAGAGACCTAATTGGTGGAGTCTCATGGGTTAAGGAAGGAAGGGGGGTCCAGGAGAGCTGGCTGCTATTCAAACATCACTTCCTCCAAGCTCAAGAGCGGTGCATCCCTATGAGGAAGAAGTGCAGCAGAGGGGCAGGAGACCTGCATGGGTGAGGAAAGAGCTCTTGGCCAAATTCAGACAGAAGAAGAAAATACAACGAATGTGGACGAGGGGACAGGCTGCTTGGGAGAATTATAGGACTGCAGTTGGAGTATGTAGAGATGTGGTGAGGAAGGGTAAGGCCCAGTTGGAATTGAGTCTGGCAAGGGATGTCAAGGACAACAGGAAGGGCTTCTTCAACTACATCAGTAGTAAGAGGAGGGCTCGGGAAAATGCGGGCCCGCTACTGAATGGGGCAGGGGCCCTGGTGACAAGGGATACAGAGAAGGCAGAATTACTGAATGCCTTCTTTGCTTCAGTCTTCACTGCTAAGGGCAGCCCCCAGGAATCCCGGAGCCTGGACATGAGGGAGAAAGTCTAGAGAAGGGAAGACTTTCCTTTGGTTGAGGAGGATAGGATTAGAGATCTTCTGGGCAGGCTAGACATCCACAAATCCATGGGCCCGGATGGGATGCACCCATGGGTACTGAGGGAGCTGGTGGATATTGTTGCCAGGCCGCTCTCCATCATCTTTGAGAAGTCATGGAGAACTGGAGAGGTGCCTGAGGACTGGAAGAAAGCCAATGTCACTCCAGTCTTCAAGAAGGATGAGAAGGAGGACCCAGGCAACTGTAGGCCGGTCATACTCACCTCCATCCCTGGAAAGGTGATGGAACAGCTCCTTCTGGATGTCATCTCCAGACATATGGAGGAAAAGAGTAGCCAGCATGGATTCACCAAGGGGAAATCCTGCTTAACCAATCTGATAGCCTTCTATGATGGAATGAGTGGCTGGGTAGATGAGGGAAGAGCAGTGGACGTTGTGTGCCTTGACTTCAGCAAGGCTTTCCAGACTGTCTCCCGTAACCTCCTCCTAGATAAGCTCAGGAACTGTGGGTTAGATGAGTGGACAGTGAGGTGGATTGAGAACTGGCTGAAAGGCAGAGCTCAGAAGGTCATCATCAGTGGCCTGGAGTCCAGTTGGAGACCTGTGGCTAGTGGCGTCTCCCAGGGCTCAGTACTGGGTCCCATCCTGTTCAACTTCTTCATCAGTGACCTGGATGAGGGGACGGAGTGCCTCCTCAGCAAGTTTGCTGATGATACCAAGCTGAGAGGAGTGGCTGACACACCTGAGGGCTGTGCTGCCACTCAGAGAGACCTGGACAAGCTGGAGAGTTGGGTGGAGAGGAACCTCCTGAGGTTCAACAAGGGCAAGTGCAGGGTCCTGCACCTAGGGAGAAATAACCCCATGCACCAGTACAAGCTGGGGGTTGACCTTCTGGAGAGCAGCTCTGCAGAGAAGGACTTGGGAGTGCTGGTGGATGACAAGTTGACCATGAGCCAACAATGTGCCCTTGTGGCCAAAAAAGCCAACAGTATCCTTGGGTGCATTAGGAAGAGTGTTGCCAGCAAGTCGAGGGAGGTGATCCTGCCCCTCTGCTCAGCCCTGGGGAGGCCTCATCTCAAGTACTGCATCCAGTTCTGGGCTCCCCAGGACAAGAGAGACATGGAGCTACTAGAGAGAGTCCAGCACAGGGCTACAAAGATGATCAGAGGTCTGGAGCACCTGCCCTATGAGGAACGGCTGTGAGAGCTGGGCCTGTTTAGCCTGGGGAAAAGAAGACTGAGGGGGGATCTTATCAATGTGTACAAGTACCTGAAGGAAGAGTGTCAAGGGGATGGAAACAAACTCTTTTCAGTTGTCCTGTGTGACAGGACAAGAGGCAATGGGCAGAAATTGAAGCACAGGAAGTTCCGCCAGAACATGAGGGGGAATTTCTTCCCTGTGAGAGTGACGGAGCACTGCAGCAGGTTGCCCAGAGAGGTTGTGGAGTCTCCTTCTCTGGAGATCTTCAAGGACCACCTGGATGCAACCCTGTCTACCATGCTCTTAAGTGACCCTGCTGAGCAGGGAGGTTGGACTAGATGCTCTCCAGAGGTTCCTTCCAACCTTACTGATTCTATGATTCTGTGATTCTATGATTCTATGATTCTATGAATAGGTTCATAATAAGACACATTGGGTTCTGAAGGGATTCAGGGAATGAAACAGTATATAAAAACCTCAAGAAAAGAACTAGTGGCTTCATTTTTTTTATAAACTAAGTCAAGTCATTTTTTTTTAAGTTGCAGATGTAATGTAAAGGAAAGGAAAATCTCATGTGTTATGCTAGACTTTTTTGATGTATCAGGATATCAACTAGAATATGAAAATGTCACTCTTTTAAGTGTCATTTACGTCTCTAGGACTTCAGGGCGTCCTGAAGTATGCCCTGTCCTGTCCAGGATAGAGCCTGGCTCTATCCACTCTTCTTTGCATACAAAGAGTGAGATTAAAGTATTACTATCATTCACTTGCTGGTATCAGTGCTATCATTCGCTTTTTCAGGGATGGGAGTTTAGTCTGAGTATGGTTGAACTTTGCTGCTCTGTTCCCGTTTCTCCAGCATCTGGTAGTCTGTATCCAGTTGGCATTACAGCCACTCAGAGCGGCTGTGGTGTGGGGAGCACAGAACCAGCCCCACAGCAAGTAGAGCTGCCAGGGGCTTCTTGGAGGCACCATCAGCTGGTGCCCATTTGGTGCTGTTGCTGATTGAGAGCTTTGTGTTCGTTGTTGTCCGTAGTGGTATGCACCTGGTGGAAATACCATCCAATTTTTGTAATGTCTGCAAGGGATTTCAAAAGCTATATCAAAATAATGATTAGCCAATTGTGCTGACAGGAGAAATAGTAGTCACCAGTGTTAAATAGAGGTGGCCAAACCCGGATATACTCTGTTGTTGGAGCTGTGAAGCTGTGTCATACTCAACAACTGGTTCTTGGAGCAAGTCCTGCAATTGCCTGGAATTGGTTCATGTTACTAGAACTGTTACACGCTACAAAGTTTTGTTCTGCTTGGAAGTGTAGAAGAGCTGGATGCTAATTATTGCTTCTGCGAGCAGCAGTAACTTTTTTCTTTTTTTTTTTTTTTTTGGAAATAGGAAAACTTTTAGAAGTTACTATATCACAAGTTAAAATTTCTTTACCCCTTTACACAAGTTTGCCAAAATGCACCCACATTTTATATGGTTCTGAAGTGGGTGCTAATTAGTCATGACAATTACATTGTATGATATCTTTTGTACATTGCTACAGCTCTTATTGTATTAAATTACATGGTTCTCTGCATAATTCTTTCAATACAAATTTATGGCTTTAAGGGGAAAAAACTCACCGGTACTCTATTATTCAGAGTAGTACATGTTTCGGAGATGTGCACAGTGGATCTGGGAACAGTCTTTAGCCTCGAGAGAATCAAATAGTTGTTTGAAATGGTTGCTACTTGAGTATCAGCTCGCTTATGGCTAAGAACTAGTTGAGATTAAACTAAAATGATTGTGAGATACTTCGTTTTCGTGTACATCAACAGTTTCCATTATTGGTTAATGCTTTAAAAGTATTATTTAGTCATTTAAAAAAAAAGTAGGTGTGCTTCTGGGTGATTCTTTCGTTCTAGTTTTTGCTTTTGTTTTTCTAAATATGTGCTGGTAGATGAAATAAAGTCTCTTCAGCTTCATTTGTTGCAAGAAGATATCGTAACAGTTGTAAGCATTTTTGGGTGCTTGGCTATAAAACATTATAGGTTATACTAGATGCTGCGTTAACTTATTTTATAGAATTATAATGGATGCTGACAAGTCTTTGAGTCAAGTCTATCTTTTTTTAAAAATAAAAATTACTTTGCTATTTGTTATTTTTTTCTTTGCAGTAATACTCCTGTTTTGCTTAACTTTTGCATAATTTAGACTTAAATTTTAGTAAAACTTTATATATTTTAATATTTTATAACAAGTTATGCCTCTTCACTAAAGGCTATAACAAAAAAAATATATATTTTTGTCAGTTATTTAGATAATAAGTGGCGCTCAAGTGGGCAGAAGACCCAGAACCTCCCATTGCCTGCAATTAGAGATTGTGTGATAAAACATATGGCTTAAGCATTTTCTTGGCCATGTCCACTGACTGATTTCCTGCCAAAACCCAACAGGTTTATCATTATTACTGGTTAATTCATAACTAGAAAATATCAATTTGATGTGATATGCATATCACATGCAGTGCTAATTATTACTGAGAAAAGTTTCATTGTAGGATTGGTGCATAAATTATCAGCAGTTTTTCCTTTTTGTTGGACTTTCTTGGGCCCCAAACCATTCCACAAGCCATACACGGCTCTTCACTTAAAATAAACCGTCTCTGGTAACAGCTTTCAGAAAGTAATCTCTAAGGTTTGAAAACAGAAGGAAGCAATGTACTTAGAGAAAATAAGTACAATATTTGATGTTAGGAATGAAATCTCATCTCCGTTTAAGTTGATAGTGAGTTTTCTTTTGTTTTCACTGAGGTCACAGCTTTTGCTATGTTAGGTAGCATGAGGTTACCCTGTGCTTTGGCTTATTGACTTGGAATAGCTACCTTTCCTATCTGTAAAATGTGTGTAGTATGAATGACTTATCATTGAAAGGTAACTGTTATTGAAGCTGTTTTCAAATCAACAAATTAAAACATGTACGTCACCTCTGTGGGTTCTTCTTAATATTCCAATTCTTTGTGCCATGCTGCATTACTTCAGCTGCAGGTGACATTCTCTTGCTACTGATATTTTCCCTGCTCCACAGATGCTAAAAACTAGGTATGGGTATTGTGTAATTGCATATTCCTGTGCAGTGAGTTATTAGTGATAGTAGTATCTGCTCCTGTTTTATGCTGCACATTGTGGGCCTACTTGGAGCTGGAACCCCACCGTTGTAGTCACTTTACAAATGTAGAAAAGCTTGCAGTTCACAGAATGCAAAAAAAATTGTTAAGGTATAGATGAGCAAATAGTTAAAACAACAGGAGTTATGAACGATTTCTCCTAGCCCCTTCTCAGGCTCGATACTTCTCTCTGTCCAGCTAGAATTGCCTGATTCCTTCATTGGTCCTTGTCCATGTCCTGCCTTGTCTCGCACTCTCTCAAAAGTGGGTGCAACTTCAGCCTGCAAACGTATGTGGGAACACAGGCAAAGAAGGACAAGGGATCTGTTAAGATTCCAAATACTGTGGTTTTCTTCTCAAGTTTTTAGGCTCTCTTACAAATAAATCAGTACTTGCTTTGTCTGTATGCTTGCACAGCTTTGACTATTCCTCTACCCAATATAAAATTCTTCCAGTCTGATTTTTAGGTTAGGATATGATTGGCCATGTTGTTGAGTTCATTGGACATCAGGATCACAATATTAGCTAATGAATTACTAGTTTGCTGTTTTGGAAGTGTTGGATACAATCTGAAAATTTTTGGTTTTAATACTTTTCTACTACTAACAGATACAACGTTAAGATGAACAAGGACATACTAATTAGATTTGATGCCCTTTTTGTAATTCTCATTGTTAGATGAGGATTTTTTGCTAGATCATGGAGAGCTGCAAACTTCCAGGCAACTGATCCCTTAAGAGAACAGTACAGATGCCCACACTGGAGACCCCTAAGTCGCTATATGGCTAAGCCTGTATATTTTCATATGTATTTTATTGTTACATTTTAAGTTTTCTTTTTCAGCTTTGTAAGCTCTATCTTGGTGAGAGCTGCAACATATTAGATTGATAATAATTCTCAATATTAATTGTAGTTCATAGGAATTATGTATATTTAATCATTGGTATTGTGTAAAATGAATGCAAAGTCCATTAAAGTATTTTAATGAGTAGCTTGAAAAATGATTTTTGTTTCACAAGTGGATGAGATTTGCAAACCTCTCTTTTTTAGTAGACAAATGATGAAAGTCAAATTAAAAGGAGTAACTTGTCTCGCAGATTCCTTCTAATGCTGTTACTTTCTGACATGATATTAATGATGCCACTTCTGTCTGTAGTTTCATAGAATCCTGCTCACTGTAATGGGAATTGCAGACACCTGTGTATCTTTAGGAAGCCGGGTTCTTTAATTCAGCAAAACTGTCCAGCAGTAGACTGACACGTCAAAACATAATTTTGGTGCTAAGAAAACAGAGCAGTCATATTTTCTTCTTCAGATTTTTTTTTCTTTCAGAGAAAGCGAAAAAGCACAGTTAAAACTTCAACATTGAATTAACAATAAAAACAGCAACAAAAAGACTGCGGTTTGCAGCATACTTTAATTTTCTAATAATTTATAATTACAAAAGCCCAACAAGCAAACCCTTGCCAATAGAAGTACTTATTTATCTGACTGCTTTCTTCTGGGTTTGTCTGTGGTTTAAAAATACGGGGTTAAGTAGAGGTATGTTTACTAACTGTGATTTAATTGTGACCTCTTACTGTACCTTCATCTTTTAATTCGGGCTGTAGTAATATAAAGTAAGAAGACCTACCTCCAATTCATGTCAGAGAAAAGATTATATAAAAATACAGTGGAAAGAAAGAATTTATAGCGTGGCCTCACTGTTAATTTACATTTTGAAAAACAAAGACTTGCAATAGTAACATGTAAGTTGTAAAAACTTTCTAAGTCTGATGTATTAGGTTTAGAAAACTCTTACTTGGATGACGAGTTTCTCAAATTGTGTAAATAAGGGCATATTTCTGAAAGGTAAATTATGCAAGCTAAACCTTTTACAATCAACTTTCTAATTGTGCTGTTCAAGATTTTTTTTGTTGCTATTTAGCAACTGTGCATCTAATACTAGTGATTTTCAAATTGGCAGGGGCAGTACTCTCTTTTCTCATAAATTTCTTCTTAATTCTGTTTACTTTGCTAATTCTTATTTCTAGAACAAACTTACTAATAATATTTTCCATATGAAAGTTCAGAGTTAAATAAAACAGAGCTTTGGTAAGCAGACCAAAAGATATAGTTTAGAGTTTTTGCTATTTTAAAAGTCTAGTTTTAGTACTGTTCACTGTGACAATAGGAAACTGGTCTGAGTGCCACAGACTGCCTTGTTGTTGGCTCTCTAACTCCATGTGCAACCAAACTGAGCAAATTACTTTTATGGAGCGATTTGCAGGGTCAATTGTATAACTAGTTAATTTGCTACATATCTGAAGTCTCAGCAAACAGCCCATTTTTTTTCTATCTATGCTGCTTTTATATCTAGTTAAGAAATATGTAAGAAATAATAGCATTATATATTGTTCCCAGTCATCATTTAATACTTTCTAAATATCATTGTGTTACATCCAGCTCTACTGACAATGGCCAGGGGCCTTGTGACTCGTGATACTTCTGAACCATTTAACTTTTTAGGATCAAAATTTTTGCTGATCTGTGATACAGTTGAATATTACATCTTGAATTATTCTTCCATATGGGCATGCTTGATTTAAAATAGATCTCATCTCTGAATATGTAAAATGTAATAAGAAAAATTACTTTTTACTGGACAGCACTAAGATGCAGAACATCCTTCTTCAGCTGCAGCTCTATTGCAGTCTCCTATTACAAGTCAATGGTATTTTTATTTGAGTAACACTTCAGTTATTTTCTGTAGAGTCATAAAAAATAAGTCCAGAGCCCACAGCAAGAGTTGCATACACCTAGGCTGCTGCTGTGCTTTAGGATCTCTGATGATGGAGATGCTACAGCCTTCCTGGATTTTCATGCCGCTCTCATCTGCTGCGTCTGCATTTACTCTGACTGGATGCTGCGGTATCAATCATTCTGTCATGTCAGAAGGCTGGAGCAGAAAGCACAGGCACACAGAGAGCTCTTTAAAATGCTAACCTACCTAACCCAATTAAATCTTAAAAGATAGTACTTTGCACATGATTGCTGGGTTGCAGTAGCAGAATGTGCTGAACGGCAAATCGAAAGGCAGCGTTTTCTCCGTAGCAGAGAGGAGGAGGAGCTGCCGAGCTCCGTGGGGCTCGCTGAGGCGGTGCGGCGTCCCCGGGGGGGCTGCTGTGCTGGGGCAACTCCGCTCCCTTGCAGTTCTTCCTTTGCTCCCATTCTCGAAGGAGCTGCAGCCGTCTTTTATGCCTTCTTAATGCCACCCCTGTGTTTGCACCTCCGATTGAGTGATCTACATATGGGATTCATGTTCTTTATTCTTTGTTATGCTGGTTCTACCCAGCTCCCGAGGCTGCACTTCTTCGGCAACCAGAAAAGGACAGTGATTTGTGTTTACATCCTTGGATTCCCTGCTGTCCTCCTGGTACTGCACCCCATGCCACTGGTTGGTTGCTCCAAAATGTTGTAGATTAGCACACTGCTGGTGGTTTTAGGCTTTGCCAAGGATCGTTGTTTCACAGTATTAGAGAGTTTCTCAATGATGTGTCCATGGACGTTGCTGTTAGTAGCAGCATTCATGAAGCTCTGGACCACTGTCGTACTAGGATGGTCCAAGACTTGCTCTGTGTCTTGGGGACACAGTTTGTTACAGTACATTCAGCATTGGGACTGATGTCTCTCTGCATGTTCCTTTTGCTTCTTTTTCAAAGGGAAATATATGAAGGAGAGTGTTTATTGATTTTCTTGTTTACTTTTTTTTTTTAAAAAAAAGGCATGAGTTCTTCCTCGTTTAAGTTAGAGAAGACATTCGAAGAAATGTGCCTTCTCTTCAGCAGTACAATTTCTGACAATTTTAAAGGAGAACACTGACAAATCTTTGTCCAATGAGACAAAACTGATAATAAAAGGTCAGGCCTTAAATCCATTTTTATACCACTGTTTGGTTCTCAGAAGCATTTAGGATAGACAATTCCTGCTATAGTCAAAGTTGAATATTTTTGAAAATCATACAGGTCAAAATAGCTAACTTCGAAAGTCTAACTTTCTGTCTTTTTTTTTATAGTCTTGGCAAATATAAAACTTATTTTTCTGTGATAGAAATGCTTATTTAATTTTATATTATAAAGTGCAAAATCTGTTGGAATATATTATTTGCATATAGTTAACTAAAACCAGTCTTCTACACCTTTTGTCTGTCAGGGAACAACGAGGGTTGGGCTGCCCCATCATGGCTGGGCAGAGGCAGGGCCTGGAGTGGGTAGGGGCAGGGGGAGCTGAGGTGACCCTTAGGGCATTGGTGTTGCAAAAGTTTTTGTGGTTGGTCTTGTAGTACGAAAACTATTTAAAATTGAGTACGTATTTGAGGTGACCCTTGGCGCATTGGTGTTGCAAAAGTTTTTGTGGTTGGTCTTGTAGTACAAAAACTATTTAAAATTGAGTACGTAGTTGAGGTGACCCTTGGGGCATTGGTGTTGCAGAAGTTTTTGTGGTTGGTCTTGTAGTACGAAAACTATTTAAAATTGAGTACATATTATAAATGCAGCGTTAGAAAATTAGCATGCATTAATGCACTGATATATTTTTCATTTGATTTTTCAGTTGCAGACAAACGTTTTTGTTTTAAAAGGCGCTACACACAGCTTCATGAGTTTAGTAATGTGTCCTGAACAAGCTTGATCTGGAGTAGCAGAGTTCTGCACTTATGATGACGGATGTAGCGTTGTTTGAGATTAAAACTTAGGAAAGATAGAAACTGTACTGCTAAGAATGCTACAGATAGAGATAAAAGCAATCCAAAAGAGAAAGGATAATTCAAAATTGAACTATAATCTACTTTATTGTCTAAATCATCACTGGAGTATCAGTTAGATGCTACTTGTTAAAGCTGTGCGTGATGTAGAGTGGCCTGTTGTTACACCACTGTGAGATACTTTTAAACTGCTACTTCTGTCTCCTTTCCAGCTGTGTCTTCCACCTGATGCTGCAGTGACTGAATAACTGTGTAGCATCAAATCTGGAGTATCATAGTTCAGATATCACTGTAGTATCCAACAGGAAAGGCGAGGTAACAGTAAAAAGATGTATTCAAACACAGTAATCTTAAAATATTTTGTAGAAACCAGGAACAAACTGTGCGTAGTTAACCTGCTTTTTCCTCTAAATATCTTGCTTATAATAATATTACAACATTATGACTTGCATCCCCACAAGGAAGTAGAGGAATATTTGACTGTATTTGTGAATGTGATTGGAGAGCTCCTGTTTTACAGATCATCATTCTTGAATCATATATGTAAAAATATTGTTTTGTATAAACTACAGTCATACAAGGTGTCCTTTGTGTTGTTACAGGCTGCTGTGTAAGTGAAAATGTCCTTTTGTGAGGCAATTTCTGTAGTTTGCAATTATGATTTCTCTTTTAAAATGACATTTGATAGCGGTGTGATGCATTGCTGGTACATCAGTCGCCGGCAAGCTTTTCTAACCCATCTAGCTATAACTGCATGTACTCCTTTCAAATTCTGCAAGTATCTCAGAAGGTCTCTGTGTACAGATATGTACCACAGATCTGCCGGTGAAACAGTAGTTGTCCTTCCCTCCTCAGCTACCAAAGCTTTACTTGTGTTTCAGTTGGATCGCAATCCCAGCTGTCCTGAGCTGGGTGAAGCTTATGTACAGTTCCGAGCTTTGACAGGATAAATGCACATTCATGGATGGTTGCCTGGCTGAATTTTGCTCTAGCTGGACGAGCGACTACTTGCAGCAGGCTGGGATGTGTCGTACATCTAAGAAGGCTTTAATACCTGTTCGTTTGCATCTCAGTACGCAGAAGGTGCCTTTGATTTTCATTTGTGCATGACGACTGTAATTTGATTTTTGGATAAAAATAGGGAATGTTTTGACTACATAAACAGTATATTAGTTGAGTCTTTAGTTCAAACAAAGAATAAAAGGTTTATTTACTACTTTAAGTCCTATATTTTTACTTTTCTATACGGTCAAAAACATCCTTAGTTATATATCCTTAATGTTCAGTGTCATGAAAATTGTATGAACACGGTTAAAGGCCTTTTTTGCAATATGTAGAACTCATATAGGGTGACTTAAAAGATTGTATTTTTAGCCCCATATTTGTTCTCATATACACAGATATTACAGTACCTTATCATTCATCCATGTCAAAAAATTGTTACTTTAGTTCAGATGTCAAGATCAATACAATATTTTATACTATGATGAATTTGTGTTCTGTGGTGTTAGATAGTTGTACTGTGAATATGAAGGTGAAAACTATTATATAATCCTGACATGCAAGAGGCTAGTATATTCAGATTAAATGTTTATTAACATTTGTCATTAGTTTTAAGGAACTTTGTATCAAACAAGAGATGATGGAGAATGATTATGCACCTCTCAGCTAGTCAAAAATACTTGGTGTCTGTGAATAATAGTAAATTATGAACTTGCATACTGAAACATGTGCCCGCTAAAAGCCAATTCAGTCCTAACTCTATGTAAATGTGTTTCCTTGTTAGTGAAAAGTTGCATAGTCCTAAGCACGATAGGTCCTGTCTGTCTTTTGATCAGCTCTGCAACTGTTTCGTTGCTCCTCACCTTCTCTTGCCTTTTCCTCTTGACACCTTTTATTCATCTGATTATATTTGTCAGTTTAAACATCTGAAGTTCAATCATACATCACCGTAGTCAACCGCAATAGATTCTCTCTGTAAGCTGAGTTGGTTGTGTGGGGTGTTTTTGTTTTGTTTTTTGAGGCTGTTTTAAAACCTCTTTGCTTTCATTACTGGAAATCCTCTGTTTTTTCTTTTTTTTTTCCAGCCTAAATGTATTCATAGCATATAGCCATTTGTTATTTTGCACTTTCCCTCCTTCCAGTGTTTATTTCTGCTGAACTTATGAATACAGTCGTATTCCAAGTCAGCCTTTGTTTTGCCACATCAAACAAAGAAAAGTTCTTTTTCCAGCCCTAATTCGTAATGTGTACTTGCAGTTCTCTTCATTATTTCAGTAGTTCCTTTCTGCACGTACAGTGTCTTGAACAGGTGTAATCTGAATTCTAACACTGTTTTACAAGGGTGTTGAGCACTAATGTTTATATTTGCCTCCCTCTTTTTAGAAATACATCTCCTGTTCGTATTTGTTAGGATTGCAGTTGTCCTTTCACAGCCTTTTAACAGCCATAGTGGACAGTTACTCCATCATCAGTTAATCTTTTTAGCCCTTTTTCCTCCTCTGCCATTTCCAACTAGTAAATTCCCAATTTATAATATCAATTATTTTTAGTTACTGCTTACTTGGCTTTCCACTTTATTGTTGTCATCACACTTCTGTTATTCCAGTCATCAAAAATTCATTCTGTTTCTCCTTGTGTTGTATTTTTGAGTTTTCTCTGTACTAACAATGCCTCTGAAATTTGTGTCTTGGAATTACTTTGAGCTTCTAATTTAGGTTTACAATAAAGAGAATTCAGTAATGACACCTGCAGTAACATTTTATTTTGCACATAAAAGTGTAGGGCTAAAAAGCAAGGTTTAAGATCTGATATAGGTTTAAGTTGGCATTTGGAGGTTAGATTGCTAAATTAAAATTGGTTTCTCTGAAGACTTAATCAGAAGTGATATCAGAATAAATATAAACCTGTATGACCAGCTCACTTTTTTCAGAGTCTAGCTTTTAAAATAAGATTCCAGGCCTTCATAATTTTTCCTTCATAATTAAATTAGAAAAATCGTTCTCTTTCTTTTTCTTTTTTTTATTTTTGTCTGAATAGAACTGAGATTATAGGAGCTGGTTTAGACATGGCAATTCATATTTGAACCAATCACCTCTGATTCTGTATTCCGTATTGTTTTTTCCTGTTTGTAGGTATAAAACCACTTAAAATATGTCTTGGTTTTCACTTAGATGATTTCAGAAAACTATCAGCAGAAGAATTACTGGGTTTATTTGATTTGTGGCTCTTGCACAGGGGATATTACTTGATACCTGTTTTTTTGAGAAACAAAATTTGGAATTGATATAGCTTTTACTTTTGCAAACAAAAATCTAGTGCTTTGAAAATGTGACTGTGTATTTTGCAGTATATAGGAATGTGGACTTTTCAGACTGTTTTTCTATTCATAAATAGTGTTTCTATAAACAGATGATCAGTTAGGGAAGCCCCTTATGTTGCATAAGACCCTACTGAGTAACGTGGAATTCTTTAAATGTAAATTGAGGCAGAAAAATTTGGGGTTTGGATAATGAAAAATCTGTCTTCAATATTTCAAAAGCATTTTTATCAATTTTTATCAACATGAAACTAGATTTCCTAAATACATGTTGTTTCTTTGGGAGGATTATCTTACATCGTTCACCTCTTTCATTTGTGAAAGAACATCTCAGCGTCTCTCTCTTTTAGATGGGCTGCAGAAAGTAACGTTTTACTGGCTTTGCAATGGAAATTTTATACAGTTGTGTGGGGTGAAACTGTCTAGTTTCCATTTTGATATGAGCCACTTGTCTAACTTGACTTCACTGAAAGGTTAGCAGAAGTACATGATTCTTGTGGGTGAACCTTGGCTCAGCTTTGAACCACACATGCCTTGAAGTTTGCCAGCATCAAGTGGAGATGTGAGATCTTGAGAAGTATAAACCTGAAGCTTTCTGCAGAACTTCGGGCTATGAACTCATGTGAACTGCAGTATGCAAAGAAGAACACACTTCCCTGTGAGCCCTTTTCCATCTCTGCTTCTCTTGTGCAGCGTGTCCTTTATCCCATGGGCTGATTGATCTCAGAGCTGTGTCCCGGTCCCGTGTGTCAGAGCGAGGGAGGAGGATGTTCACCTTCTACTGGTCCCTTCGTTGTCTCCGTTGCCCTCAGGAGGGTTTCAAGGGCATGTGCTTTATAAATGGAATCTTCTATCTTCTTTTGAAAGTTGTTAATACACTTTTAAGAGGCACAGTCTTACCACACTTACAGCACAGTGCAAACTATAAATTTGATTTATATGGAAGTACATATTTTACTGGAGAAGGCAGTGTACCCTGGCTGCCTATAATCTGATTGCAAATTCGTAGGATTTTTTCATACTACAAACAAACTACAATAGGGAGTTTCTGAAAATGAAGAATTTTGGCAGAGTTGTGTGCCCTCCTTTCATCAGTAAATACAGCAGTATTTACATTGCTTCACAGTCATTGCTGATTAAGGATTTCAATTTTAGATTGTGATTTTTTTTTTCTATTAAGCATGTTTCACAAATACCACAGCAAAAGCTGGAGATATTTTTATGCCTTTCAAATAGAGTTTCTTCTGTTGAAACCCTTAAAGGGGAAAAAAAAGAACTGTGGGAGAATAAAAATCCTGCAAGTGTGGTTTGTATATGCTATGACTTTTTCATTATTTGCTGACTTGAGGTGCTATAACTCTTTCATCCTTGGAACCAAAATTCTCCCTTGCGCGGCTGCAGCAGCTCTGAGTTCAGCTGACGAGGTTCTGGCTTACGCAAACACGGCTCCCAAGAAAGGGATACATAGGCTAATTCTGGCAGGAGGAGTAGGAGCTAGCAAAGGAGGCAGTTCTGCACAGGCTGGAGAGCTGTGCAACTCATCTAAATACTCCTCATCCGAGTCCCCTGGCGCAACAGGCTAGGTGAAATTTCCTCATATGTAAATGTGATTTATCAGTTTTGGCAAGCAAACCTGTGAAATTTGATAAATGCCTACAGAAGACATTTAAAAGGATAGCTAGAAAGCTTTCTTGGCCTGAAATTCAACAAACTTTGAACTTATCTATATGCTGTTTAATTGATGTCTTTGTGGTGTGACATTAAAATAATACTGTGCTCTAATTCTCTAAGAAGTAAGGCTGTCTCTAACTACGGCTGAATTACAAGCTGAATAAATTAAAATTTGCAGTGCACAGTATCTTTTTTGGAGCTTTATTAAGTGGCATGATTATGCCAAAGTAGAAAAGTATGAAAATAGACGTTCCTGTATAATCATTATTGTGCTGTTATCTTCCTTTTTTTGAACATTTAAGTCCAATTCCACTTAGAGTTTGCACAATATTGTTCAGTTATTTTACCCACCATAGTTAAAAAAAGCATGCTGCACAGTTTGTATAGTACATCTTGAATTTTTTTCAGACTACAGCAAGCCTAATAGAGGAAATAAGTCATATATTTCAACATCATTAATTTTCACAATTTACTCAGTCAGTGGAGTAGAGTTTTAAATGCGTTGTAAGCTAATGCTTGTCTGAAGAAAGTGATGCTGACACAAATGATGCCTGTTTTTAAATAATATATATTAGCAAATACTGCATTTAGATACAAATCTGTTGTTGTTTATTCCATTCTTTTTGACAGTCATGATCCCTCTACCATTTATCTCCATGGGACTAGGCTTTGGGTAAGTCTGCCCGGAATACAGCTAGCAGAAAGCGGGAGACTGACTGTCCTTCGGAGGATGGTCTGCTCAGTTTGGCCGTTGCCTTTTGGCCTGTGGAGGAGCAGAGTGCGGTCATCACCCCGTGCTCTGCCCCGCTCCTGCCCCAGCGCGGGTGGGCAGGAGGTGGCTCTGCTCCCCTCGCTGCCCTCCCCAAGCTGGAGCCGGCAGCTGGTGCGAAGGGTCGATCACGCTCTCTGCAGCACCTCTGCTGTCTTGCCTGTCGTTTGTAGTAAAATCAGCAGGTGGGGAAAAAAAAACAAACACATGTAAATCTGCTTTGTTGGTCTAAAATGGGTAGGGTTAGAGAGTCACCTCCTCTGGTGAATCCCTTTTTATTCGTCAGAAATAAGTAAAAACTGATTCCCTGCTAGTGACCTGAAGTTATCCTTTTTTGTTCAGGCTCGATGAACCTGAGTATCCAGGATTTTCCGTGTAAGGAATGAGGACCTTGATTATTTGTCTAGACCACAGAGGTCCACTTCCCGTGGTCTCTGTGCGCCTCCTGACAGCAGCTAAGACGTAAGCAAAGAAATGATCAGTTGCCTGGAAAAGCTGAAAGAATCACTGGCAACTCAGGTACTTCATACTACGTGGAAAGGATAGGGGATATCCATATCCATGGGGGAACGTACTACATGGGGAAGGACCCTTTTGTAGAGAGATCTGCAATTGAACACTCTGAGAACGCTACCTATGACTTTATTTCCAGGAACAAAAAGGCTTTTTGTTATCAATTTTGCTATTTTTATGATTATTTTTGGGAAGTTTGAACTAGTAGTCTGGTTATTGCAGTTTTAGGAAGACACTAGCCCTCACATCTGTTTTTAAGAGTCCAACTGTGCACACACTGACTTGGTGATTCATATGCTGACCTTAATTGGTGTTACAGTACCCCTTGACAGTGTGCAAGCTGTGAACATGCACATGAAGTATAACAGGATCCATGCTTGTCTGCTTGTCATGAAGATACAAAGCTTGTCAGCCTTCTTACAGTTACCTTTGCTTGTCAGGTACTGCAAACAAGGGTCTTCAGTGTCATGAAGTATAGAAGATACTGTTATCCATCAGCAAGATTTAATTGGTTAGTGTGAGATCTGAATACTAATTGTACTTAACACAACCTATCGGAGAGACTGAGGCTGAATTTGGCAATGTATTTTTAAACTAGACCTCACAGCCAACTTAACTGTCATTTTGTGTGTATATATTGATCTGTTGATTAAATGGGAATAAGATTAAAAGCCATTGGAGTGAAGTATTATCAAAAGTTTTCATCTTCATGTTTTATCAGTGATATTCCATTCAAGAACTGTGGGAATTCTGTTGTTTTTAAATTGATTTTTTAAAAAAATGATTTCATAGAATCAGTAAGGTTGGAAAGGATTTCCAGTAAAGAATGCAGAAAAAAGTGCTCACTAATTCTGGTTAACCAATAGATTTGCACCTCTTTGATTTTAATGGAAGATGAGATTTACTTTTAAGTAAATGGCTTACTTAGAGAAGAAGGTTTCTTTTTTAGTTTGAAATTAAGTATTTTCTGAATTGGAATGAAAAAGCACAAAACAATTGGAATATTGTCATTACTGCAGAGCTAAAACATTCCTCTGTCTAGAAAGAAATATGATAATAGCTGACTATTCTCTTTGTTTGAGTGACCATTGCAGGAAACAGTCTCAAGGGACAATAGGACGAGACAACAGCCACCTTGCTACACTGCAGTTTGGTGTAGGGACAGCGTCCTGTCCAGGTTCCAGCTCAAAATAGCCAGAATAATGCAGTGAAGTGGTTACCTTCCATGGTTATGCTTCTGTAGAGGCTACTTATTTGGGTTGTATTTGGGCTGTGCAGCGTTCCTGTGACTATACCTTGGGGGACCCTTGTTTGGAGAGTTATCTTCAGGACTGGACACAATCTGAGATCAGAGTCAAAATATGTGATTCAGTAAAAATACTACTTTTAATTTTGTTGTGAGATGGATGACAGTTTGTTACCCAGAAGCAGGGATTTGGATTTGAGAAGGCTGCACAGTAGGATCTAGCATGCTAATGTTTTTGTTTCATGAAAGAACATTCGTCTACCAACATAGGTTTGCAAGGAGGAAGAGGAGGAGGTCCTCTCCTTCTTCGATCTTTAGCAAATGTATTGTAATATGCTTACTGCTTTGTCCTCTGATACAGAAATGACTTCACAGATCTTCCCACACTGGAAGGGTATCCATCCATCCCTTGTTTCCTGCTTCTGTGCTTAGTTGAGCTATATCTGGCACCTAGAGACTATGCTTGTGTTTAATTTTGGTTTACATTGAAGTTGGAAATACATCTAGAAAAGCCCAGTTAATAAGTATGTATTTCATTTTTGGCCTAGTAATTGTTGAATTCCAAGCTTATGAGAGCTGTCTTTCCCTGACATTATTTAATATGAAGATAATTGTTTTACTTTTGTCTGTGGATTGATAGGAACAGTGTTACTGTCACCAAAGGTGGTAGTCTAAAAATAGACAGACGTGTCATGCTAAGAGAAAGACATGAGCAAGGGAAGGTGCCTAACTATCATTGCCTACTGAAGGTTTGGATAGCTGAATAAGGAGGACAGAAAGAGCAAAGGAAGCATCTCTGTTCAGAGGGGCAGGTGAGACCACACTGCATATTCAATGTTTAAAAAGAAAAAGAGTGTATCTGGTATTTCATCACCATTTCCTACTCCTAATTGGAATGACACTACAGTTTGTCGAACTGCTTTTGTCAGTCACTGCAACTGCATCATTTTCCTCTCTTCTTTTCTTTCCTGTGTTGTGCAAAAGATCTGAAGCAAAATTCAACCGTGGGCCCAGAAATGCTTAAACATATGAGTAATTTTATCCCTTGAGTAACTGTTTCTTAAAACTGTTGCAGTTAACCATATTGAGAAAGGTAACAGTTAGGACCTGATCCTGCAAACATTAAAAAAAAGAATTTAAGGTATGTATGCTCTTAAATGTTGTGAAGAAACAATAAATAAATGAAAAAAAGTTGAGAGATTATATTTTTGTTAAATAATCTGAGACCTTTTTTGCTGAAGATGCATCTTGCCTGGCTGAGTAAGTGCTATAAAATTTTGTTCTGAGTGATGTTTCTGCCTGCGTAGACAATTTTTTTTCCATTTATCAGATAGCCAAAACGTTTCTGCTAATTTTTATCCAAAGACTAGCACAAAAGGGATGAAGACTCTCAGCACTGCTATAGTCCACCTAATTTTCATATTAAATACACTTACATATTTTTTTCAGCAGTTTAATGAAACAAAATGATTGCACCAGTGGTTACTTTGTAGTTTCAGTGAAGCACATGAAAGGGGAATCAGACAGATTGGTATGGTCTTGTTATTACAAAGAAATACTTTTTCTGGTGGGTGGATTTATAACTATAATTTATATATTTTTTATCCATGATTATTTATAATGTTTCAAGAAGTATTCTTGTGTTTGAGGGAATGAGTCTTTCCTAGGTATTAGCAGACTGTTCCACAAGTTGAAGCCTTATAGGTTATGCACACAATTAAGTGCATGTGGACCCACCACTGGGAAGTTCACAAACCCAGTTTTGTTTGTAGCCCCATGAAAGATAGCTGAGGGTGGAAAGATGGGGTCCCATCAATTCTGTTTGCATCTAATTGTTAGGTGTTTTGTCTCATTCATGAAGAATGAATAAAATAGAGAAAATAATTACTAACTTGGGTAGATTACATACTTTAAATCCTGTGGGGTCGAATCCTGGTGCTGGTTGTACACATTAGCCACACAGTTTGCAGATTTCATGAACCCAGGCTTTTATGACTTTTCATTAGTCTTGTAATGGACTCTTCCTGAGACTGTAATAGGTTTACTGACTTAGATGAAGAAGAAAATAGGCAGTGCTAATTTAAATAGAAACCTGACTGAGATCAATCCTCAGCTAGGCTGGAGCTCAACTGCCTTTCTCTCATAAACTTGGATTTGTGCTGTCCTGGTGTATGCTCAGATAACTTAGCAGAGAAGGCTCTGTTTAGCATAGCCTGCTTGCAAGAATGCATTAAGCCAGTGAGTATATTGTGCTTTGTCCTTCCTTCCTTCTGACTCATCTGTTGTTAAAGGAGAACTTAGATTGGTCTGTGTCTCGGGTTTCCCCTGTGTAAGCAGGGAGAATAATCAAATAGGCTCAGTTAATTAGTATTTGTGAGTTGCTCAGACTTTGCAGTGATAAGGTCCATAAAAATGCCAAGATCCAAAATAAAAATGATTTACATGAAGGCCACAATCCTTTCTGTCCTTTGTCAACATTTATCCTGTATAGATTATTATGGTTTCATAGGAATATAAGATATTTCTGCAACTTTTCTCTTTGGAAGAATTTAAGGCTCTTTATCATGAATTAGTTAATTTTCACAACATCTTCTGAGAATGATATATATTTTTTCTGTTCATTTTAACACCTTTAGAGATTAAACCACAATGTATGCATGGAAGTTGTCCATGGGAAGCCTGTACAGAGCTAATAATAGAGCATGAGCCTATTACCACTGTACTCCTCTATTTAACAGCACAGTAATATTTTGCTTAGACTTATGTGGAGAGAAATTAATAGTATTAGATTTATGCATTGCTAGTAAAGAAAGTTTAAGGAGAACTGTAGCATGTGGAAAGTGTGTGCAGTTAGAGATTTGCCTAGAATTTATTTCTGTGCTTTTTTTGCTTACTTATAGTCTAAAAAAAAAAAAAAAAAAAAGCCTAAGAGGCCATAATTCCAGGGCTAGAATTTCATGCTGACATGTTTGTCCATAATGTAGGTTCATAGGTTCTGTAGAATAGTTCAGATACGTATTTACTAGCAGACAGACGGAAAGTTTTCAGAGATGCGACCAGTCCTACAAGGCTTTGTATATTCCTTTCTCAGGTGCACTGTCCCATTAAGATTCACCTGTACTCTGTACACCCTTTGAGGCCTCATGCAGTTCTTAGTATGTGTGACTGCTGCTGCAAGTTGGCATCCTCTTGACTCTTACAACCTCAGTGTTCACCAAACTGGTATTAGGATGTTAGAAAATGGCAAGAGATAGAGCAGGACTCATGTAAAATGCAGCAGGGAGAACAGGTCCGCCTGCTATTTGTCTTTGCTGCTAGCTGTCCCATTTATCTCATGGGTCGTCTTGATCTCTCAGAGGCTTGGTACAGAACCGATAAACTTGCGTCACCAGGCTGGTCCAGGCTCATATGGTCAGCATAACCTATGGGACTGGATATGAGGTGATGACTTCACTGACTGGTAATTTCTAAAAGTGCAAGATAACTTTCATGGCTGAACGTGATAACTTGCCCTTGACTTGAGAAAGGTTGCATATTTGTTTATCGTTCTCAATCTTAGCCCAGAAGCAGAAAGGTGTTGTATTCTGGCTGTACCAAGCTCATGCCAGTCTGTAGCATGGTAGTTCTGCACCAAGAAGTCTGCATGGTTGCGATGGTCATTACAGTATGAGAGCTCATCCTCTACATCATACTTCCCACCTTGTTGATATCTCAGACATCATGACAGTCTTCACGAGGACTGTCATGCCCAACTCACTGGAGGCATTGCAGAGACAGTCTTACCAATCTCGTGTCCGTTCCATGGCCTTACTGATTGCTGAAAGAGGCTTCCAGCTGTCTGAGGTCTGTATATTCCAGAATTCTCCAGGCCCATAAATGGAATAAACATATACTGAGGATACATACATAATTTGCCTCTATCTGACAAATCCTAATGAATTACGGCACTCACAAGGACTACAGTTGTACCCTCAACTCTTACGAGGTGCCTAGTGTAGGAGCCTCTGAATGCTTAAGATTAGCTTTGAAAAGAAACTGTTCAGCCCATCCTGCCCTCAGAAGACGTCTACCCTTTAATTACAATTAGCAAAAGTGATTTTATTCTAGAGTTTTTCCAAGCAAATGCTTTCGCTCTTTCCCAGTATTGCTGGTTTGACTACTAGGTTATTGACAATATAAAGAGCTTTCTCTGTTCTAATCTGAATACTTTCCTTGCAGATACAGTGTTATTGCTGCACTTTCATATCCCATAAGCATTGAGCAGGCCGGCCGGCTTGTAAGGGTGTCCTACCAGCGATAAGAGGAGACACATAAAAGTAACTTGTGGCTTGGGTAGGATGTGGACGTGGAAGTTAGGAAGCTCCCTTTAGTGCTGGTAATCAAGCTCAGCTGCTTGTGCTGGTTCTGCAAGTGCTGCGGTATTGCCAGCTGCTCGTTGTGTGGGCACTGCTGTTCCTCTAATTGCAGTCTGCCTTGGCATTCTCCATGCAGTAATGTTTTCTAGGGCTGGTGGAAGTACTCCTAGTCCTTTTCTGTGCTGTTGGGCAGGTTCTGCAAGTTTTGATGGCAGCACATCAGGAGAGGTCTTCCACTACAAGAGCAGCACAGTGAGCTCATTCTGGCCCTCCGTCTGAGAAGACTGGCTGTAGGAAACCTGGAACGGGCTGTCATTACTTGCAGTGCTTGCTTGTGTGCTGCCTGGGGCAGCGGGCTCTGCCATGCTCGCGTGCAGGTTCCTGCTGGATGAATGTGCGTACCTGCGCATACCAAAAGCTGCATTGGCTGCACGTGCTGTAGCAGAGCGCATATCAGCTGAACCAGCAGTGTTTCCTCCAGGACTTGAGGGCTGCCTCAGGGCTGTGAGAAGTCTGAGGTGAGACTGAGTCTCAGAAATGTGCTATCTCCTGCAGCTGCTCTGCGGCTGGGTACCACCCGCGCACGGGGATTTTCTGTCATGGTTATCTTTGAAGATGCTCCTAGAGAGCAGTGTATGTGCAGACCACAGAGCTAAGGTTGTATTAGGAGGAAGGCTGAACAAAGAAGTAAAGTAGATATTAATGCATAAGGATGAAGGTAAAGAGGACAAGTGGAAGATTATGCCTGTGTTTTGAGATTAGTATAAAAAGCTCTGCCAAATCAGGCTTTTATTTCTGTGGCACTTCACAGTTAAATTCATATGTAATTCATGTATAACATGGCCTGCTTTACAACTGACTACTTAATATTTTTATGAGGTGGCAGATACTTTCAATTCATGTAACATTTTGATGTGGGTATATAGGATTATATAGGAGTCACTAACAAATCCATTATTAAATTAGCATATGTTTATCTGGATGTGTGCAACGCCTGTGTTGGCAGATTTTCATGCTTTGATTCTGTCTCAGGAAGTAGCTTGGTCTCTAGAGCAGTGAGTAAAACCATTTGATGCATAGTATATCTGCTCAGAGACAGCATCTATTCAAGATTTTGTTTGTTGTAGCATTGAGACATATGTAGTGAAGTCTATACTGGAAAAGGCATAAAAGGTTCCCAAATTTGAAATGAAGTATGGTGCAAGGGATTTTTTTGTTTCCAGAAGCCAAACTGAGAAATATTTTTTTCTTGACACTGACTTAGGGATTAGACTCTAGCCCTAGTAAATGTCTTTATTTTTTTCTCAGATTAGTGTTAATATGTAGTTGTGCATTTGACGTTTCCTATTTACCAGTTATTTTTTGACAGCATGATATTATTGGGAGAATCTGGATCACTAGCACAGGAACACCTCTCTTTCAGGGCACAGGTTTGGTATATTTGCATGATTGTAGCAGCACATAGAAGTTCTGAATAATCAATCAAGCTTCTGAATATAAGATTCAAATTTTTTTCTCTTGAAGGGCATTTTACTAGCTGTCATTTCACATAGGGAGTAATTTTTAAAACTAAAATGAGAATATGTGGTGAAGCAAGGTACATTTGTTTCCATTCAATTGGAAAATTTAATTTTGAAGTATAATTAATCTATTACCAATTTTTTTTCTGCTGTTCATTAATTTGTAGAGTTTTTGATATATCTGGATGTGGTTTTCTAAATAGAATCTTGGCAGATTTACATTGCAAGCTAGTTTTTACTGCTATTCGTTAGCTGACTTTTCAAAATAGTATAATCGATACCTGTCATAGCATAAGTATATGACCCTTTTGAGTTGCCCAAGTGGCTATGCTTTCTACTCTGAAATGAGTATTAAATTCTTAAGGGAATCAGAAGGTCAAATTAACATTGGCAAACTTTAGATCTATCAGTTTGTCTATGTGTTTTAGAAATATTGAATGTTTTTAGAGGCTCATTTTTCATAATTTTCCTTGTAAGGCATCTGGGGACTTTTTTTTTCCCTGATAATGCAATACTGAAAATTATTAGATTCTGCTGAGACAAAATTACAGCATGACTTATGAATACGCAGCAATCAATGAATGTTATTGAATGAGATGTATGACTTCTGTTACAGAAACTTAAAATAATCTGCTTAAGTATCACATGTGCCTGGGCAAAAAATTGAAAATAGCTGAACTTCCACAAAAATGAGTCTAACATTAAAACAACATCTAGAAAATGGCATTGTTGAAGAAGCTCTTTAAAACACTTATGATTGATGTATTGATTATAACTCTAGAATAAACGAAGAAATGGACTGGATTCTTCTTTCTTTCTTTTTTTTTTTAATGTGATCTGTGGTTTCCCACATTTATTTTATCTTTGACAAGGCTGATTTTTTTTTCCTGCTTACTTTTGAAGGTGTTAGGGTTATTTGCTTGCAATAGGCAAAATTAATCAGTTATTAAAAAAAAAAAGGTAAATTAATTAAATTACAACTTTTTAAACTTCTCAGTAAACATTGCTTGTGGTAATATATAACATATTTTTAGATGTTACCCAAATATAAGAAGCTGTTTTGGTATTATTTTGTTGTATGAGTGCATTTGTGGGTAGATTTAGTGGATGTACATTGATTTCTGACAAATTTCATGTTGTTGGTACAAATGTTGTGATATTAACTATGGGGTGATTAGTAATCTAATAGCCGTAATTGTAGTTTAGCCTAGGTATTTGAAGTATTGTTTTGCTTCTGTCGCATGTTATCTTAGAATGAATGTTTCTCTTTCTCTGCCAAAACATGAACTCTACAGCTCTTACGAGAACTACGTTCTGTAAATGTCTGGGGGGAATCTCAGAAGCATCTTAAATTGTGATTACTAGAGGTTTTTGGTGGTAAGTGTTAATATTAACCATTTAAATGATATACCACGTTCTTGTTAACCATTTTTTACTGGTTGAACATTAGAGTAGTTTATGGGATAAAGATCTTCTGCACTGAGATTGTTCATATATGAACTATTATGCTTAGTGAATAGTGTTAGACCAGTAATGCAGAAATTAAATATTATAATTTTAACAGCAATATGTAAATACAGAGCCATTTGGCTTGGATTTTGTTTCTTCTTCATCTTTATAACATGATAAAAAACAAAATCAAAATGCAGTACCCCATGTATTTTCCAGGTGTTTTAAACACATTATATGAAAATGTCTTGGTTGCAAAAAATGCAGTCAAAACATTGGACATTGTATTGAATATTTAACCAATTCAGAATTGCAAAGTTTTAGTGATACTGAAAATATTCCAAAGATATGAATAGTATCAAAAGCTACAAAACATAGTTGCCCAGAGAGGTGGTGGAGTCTCCTTCTCTGGAGATCTTCAAGGCCTGCCTGGATTCAACCCTGTCTACCATGCTCTTAAGTGACCCTGCTGAGCAGGGAGGTTGGACTAGATGATCTGCAGAAGTCCCTTCCAACCTTACCGATTGTATGATAGAAAACACAAATAGATTACACCATGTGATTATTTTAATTCCTTTTTTTGTCAAGAAGACATAAACTGATATCTGAGATACCACAAACAATATATGCTGGTAAAACATAAGCATGGAACAGTTCCTTAGAATCATGCCCAGTGAGGTTGAAGTGAAGGAATTAAGTGTGAATGTACTGTTTATTAATAAAGAAAAAAAAAAATAAAAAGAAAGCAAAAAGAGCCTGTGTAGAGAAGACTATCATTTAGATGTAACATTTATGCTGTGACTTTTTTCTTTTTATAACTATGTATTTTTTAAACTACTGAACAAAATGGTCTTGTTTAATTTTTTCTTTTACTCTCATTGACATAGTCAGAGCAAAATGATTTTTCTCTTAATATAGCCTAACAATCCTGAGTCTAACTTACTGCCTCTCTTTCTCAACTTGTCATCTCTGTAATGGGACAAGGCGGTTGGCTTTAACAAATTCTTGTTTTATTGCTTACTTATATCTTTTTGTTGTTGTTATTATGCACAGTGGCATAGAATTGCTGATCAAATTGTTGTGTTGAATAACATCATGAAATTGAAAGTTAGTGTGTTTCACAGTTTGAAACCAATAAAGAGCTGCAATATTTCTGTTCACATGACTGCACCACTACTGAGGTTTTTGGAATCTTCTTCTGTATTTATTAGTATGCTGCATTGAGAGTAGGAACTTGTTATTGTGCTGTGTGATATCTACAATTTTAGTGTGATATATTATGAGCACATGATTATCTCATTTATCTTAATTGCATAAGCATTACATTGCCAAAGTAAAAACATGTATTTATAAAGCCAGACTGCATTCCTGAGGGCTTGTCAGAATATTCAGTACCATATTACATCTGTATCTTTCTAACACAGAGCTTATGACATGTGTATAAAATATTTTTTTTTGTCTTGCTGATATGAGGACAGTTCATATTTTGTAAGGAAATCAAAAGAAATTATAGAAAATAGAGACAATACGGAAAACTTTAGAGAATTCATGGTTACTTCTCTAAATATCCCTGAAAATACGTTATTTGAATTCTAATTTACATTGATCTTTTTTCTGCAGCATAAATGTATTTCAGAAGATGCTGATATAATTAAAAGATTCTGTTATCCATTTGAGACTTGTAAAATTGTTACTCCTAGAAATTTTATTGAAAGAAATGGAATTTAGTAAAGCAAACAAGTCTGGTTAGAAAAATGCTATGAAAAATAGGAACTCCTTTAAAATGATATATTTCTTTGTCTGGAAAGCAAATGGAGTAATTCATTGGGCCATCAGAAAGATCTTGGAGGCCTTATTTAGTGTTTGAAAGAAATCTATTGCACTATTTTCTGATTAGAAGGCATTCTCTTAAATTTCCCTTCTAAAAGTCGTTACTTTATTGCATAGAAATACAAAGAAAAAATGCATACCGTATTGTTATTGGATATAATGAAAACAAATGTTTGAATTTGTCATCTTACTCAGCAAAAATAGATGAGTAACATTATATATGGCAGTGAAGGGCGATAATCAGATATCACTGAATTTGTCTCACTATCTGAGAACTTTCCCTGCTGTTTTTGGTGAGGATCTAAAAAGTCTAAAAAGATTTCCCAGAGATGTTTTTGCTGCTAATTTCTTCTGTCCTACAGCCAAAATGCATTTGTCAAAGGACACAAGAAATAGTAGATTTAGCTTCTTGAAATTTGACAACTTTTTATTTTGAGTAAAAATCCCTTTTATAATAACTTCATTTGAGACGTATTCACAGAATCACATACAGAGTGGTTTAGGTTGGAAAGGATCTCTGGAGATCATCTATTCCAACCCTGCCCCTGCTCAAGCAGGGTTGCCTAGATCACATTGCCCAAAGTCTCCTTCAAGGAAGGAGACTCCACAACCTCTCCAGGCAACCTGTGCCAGTTCTGTCACCCTCACAGTAAAGAAGTTTTTCTTCATGTTTTAGAAGGAATTTTTTGTGTTTCAGTTTGTGCCTGTTGCCTCTCTTTCTATCTCTTGGCACCACTGAGCAGAGTCTGGCTGCATCCGCTCTGCACTTTCCCTTCAGGAGATCCCTTCTCAGTCTTCTCCATGCTGAAGAGACCCAGCTAATTCAGCCTTTCCTCATAGAGGAGATGCTGCAGTCCCTTAATCATCTTTGTAGCCCTATGCAGGACTTGCTGCAGTAGCTACATATCTCTGTTGTACTAGGGATCCCAACACTGGACACACTACTCTAGAAGTGGCCTCCCCAGTGCTGAGCAAAAGGGCAGGATCACCTCTCTCGACCTGCTGAGGACACTCTTCCCAATGCACCCCAGGATACCATTGGCCTTCTTGGCCACAAGGGCACATTGCTGGCTCATGGTCAATCTGTTGTTCACCGGAACTCTCAGATCCTTCTCTATAGAGCTGTTCTCCCGCAGGCCTGCCCCCAGCCTGTACTGGTGCCCTGAGTTTCTCCTCCTCAGGTGAAGGACTTTGCACTTGCCCTTGTTGAACTTCATGAGGTTCTTTGTTCATTTCTCTGACCTGTCCAGGTCTCTCTGAATGGCAGCACAGCCCTCTGGTATATCAGTCACTCCTCCTGGTTTTACATCATCACCAACCTTGCTGAGGAGGCACTCTGTCTGTTCATCTAGGTCATTGATGAAGAAGTTGAACAAGAGTGGATCGAGTACTCATGCCTGAGGGGACACTGCTAGCTACAGGCCTCCTGCTAGATTCTGTGTCACTGATCACAACTCTCTGAGTTCTACCTTTCGTCCAATTCTCAATCCACCTCACAGTCTGCTCATCCATCCCAGACTTCCTGAACTTGTCTATGAGGATGTTATGGGAAACAGTGTTCAAAGCCTTACTGCAATCAATGTAGACAGCATCCGCTGCTCCCCCCTCATCTACCCAGTCAGTCATGCCATCATAGGAGGCTATCAGATTGGTTAAGCATGATTTCCCCTTGGTGAATCCATGCTGACTACTCTTGATCGCCTTCTTTTGGTCCACATGCTTAGAGATGGCATCCAGGATAAACTGCTCCATCATCTTTCCAGGGATGGAGGCGAGGCTGACTGGCCTGTAGTTTCCTAGATCCTCTTTCTTGCCCTTGCTGAAGACTGGAGCAAGGCAAGGTCTTCCAGTCCTCAGGCATCTTTCCTGTTCTTCATGATCTTTCAAAGATGATGGAGAGTGGCCTAGCAATAACATCTGTCAGCTCCCTCAGCAGTCATGGGTGTATCCTGTTGGGGACCATTGACTTGTGGGTGTCAAGTTGACTTAAATGATCTTTAACTTGATCCTCCTCAACCAAGGAGATCCTTTGTTTTTCCAGAGGAGTCAAAAGGGACAAAAAGCAGTGGCAAAAGTTGTATTGATACGAAGATGAATTTGGAGACCTCACTGTCCTTTGCTCTAGCATGTTTAGTGTCTGCAAAGAGGTTAATGTCCAGGGGTTAGTTCTGTTACTTCTGTGGAAATGACAAAATTTAGGTGAGATGTGCAGAATTAGAGAGACTGCTGCGTGTAGATGACAGGCTGATAAAAAGGCAGGATCTGGGGAATAGTAACTGAATTAAACTCCTAATAGCCTCTTCCTCATTCACAGCCAGTGCAGGAAATAATGGCTGAGGTTCTTATTTATGGAAGAATTCCTCTTATCTTTACTCTTTTACTATTTTTTTGTAGGAACTGACATTCAACTTACAGAATAAGATATTTTCAGTGTTGACATGTAGCTGTCTATATGACCTATGTGACTTAAGTGTCTAAACTCTTATTATAGTCAGTGGAGATCTGGTCAATACAATCAGTGCAGTCTAGGAAATTATTAACTCATTCTAAAATAGAAACCTCTATTCAGTCAGCTTAATCTATAAATTTAATCCTACCCTGAGTATATGGTATATTTTCAGTACTTCCACTGATACATTGAAGAAGATCTGGGAACAGTGAGAAGGGAAATCAAAAAAAAAGAAAGAACTGGACCCCCTAATTTTAGGCACTTTAACATCTACAGAGGAGGTGTCAACTCGTTTGTGCAAACTCAACTACAAGGATTTCTGTATAGTCATTGGGAAAAACAGCTAAGACATGCATGCTCATCAAGCTCCAGCAGAAGTGACCAAAAGTGAATATGAGGCACAGGCCATATATCAGGCACCTCTCTTCTTTTGAGATGCCTGGCACTAGCGTACCTCTCTGAAGTGTATGAACAGAGCGGTGGCAGCTTGACAGCTTTGGGAAGAAGGGTTTCTGCCTGTGCACTGAAGTTGCTTAGAGCAACTTACTGTTCACTCTCCTCAGCCTGGGAAGGTTGAATCCATGTTGTGAAAGAGTGACCCTCCACCATCACCATTATGGTGTTTTTTGGGGGAAATGTGCCCCTTGTTCCTGGCAGAGTTGAACTTCAGTGCAGGTAGGGATTTAGTTTGGGGGAACAAAACAAACCTATATATAGATAACCGCTAGAGTTCAGTCCAGTGGTTTAAGCAGTCTTTTGAAGCAACTATAATGAACTTTCATTCCTGATCCTTTGATGTTCATATGCAACACATTAGTCATTGTATAAAATATACAAGTTGTTCAGGGCTTGGTTGTGATGACAGTTTGTAGAATTCATATTTATAGGAAGTTTGGACATGTATAGAATATGCATCATCGTGTACCTTACTACTAGTTAGTGCTTTTCTAGTAACTATTAATAGAAAGCTTAATATTTACTTTCCAAATTATATAAATATTGAATAGTAGTGTCTTTATTTGTTACAATAAGCACAGTTCTTATCTTAGATAGAATTAAACTACTGTAACAGAAACATTTGTAACTGCTTCAATGAGAGACAAGTATTTAAATTGGCTTGTCCAGTAGATTAATATTTAAAGTTATTATTCAGCAGCAGCACAGGGGAAAAGTTCAGTATACTCCACTGAATTAGAAAAACCTTTTGACTAAACTAAGTACAACTTACTGGAATTGACAGCTTAACTGTTTTTCTATTAGTGTCATGCTGCACTTTACTCATATGCAAACATGCAATTTCCATCTTTCATCCATAGTATTCTTTTCTTTTTTTCTAATGTGCCAACCAAGTGTCGAATACCACAATCAGTTATTTCATTGTTTATAAGTAATCACACCCTTAGCATTTACCGGCCAATAAATGATGTACAGGTTTTTCTGTCACTTTGATGCATGTATTCTAACTTGGAAGTAGTTACATGAGGCAGTTTGGTACAGGTGTGGAGTCGATGCATTATGGTAGTGTAGATGCTGCAAAAGAGATCCTGGTGCTGCTAACGGGACTGTAACTAGTACTTTCTTATGAGTATCAGGTTTGGGCAACTTCACCAGAATTACGAGATTTTTTGGGCAGTTCCTTCTCTTTCACTCTCAAGCATAGAGCACCACTCCCTAAAGGTTAAATGAAAAGTAGTTTGGTGCTTATGGTAAGTTAATGCTATGTTGCAAGCATAGAGTTACCGAAAAAGCTTTTCCAAATTTATTTTGTTATATTTTATACTGCTTGTGTAGTCTTGTAAGAGTTCTGTTACTGAGGCTAGTGTAATTCTGAGTTGTTTTCACAAACCATCCTTTTTATCTAGACAATGTTCTTGTGCCCTGTGACACAATTTAACCCAAAGGTTCGGTTTAATAAATGTTTGTTACAAGTGTTAGTTATAAATGTCAATTATTTCATCTGAGATTTTCTTCTGCTGTACCAATAATTAGTACATGACATATTATGCTCAAAATAGCCTTCCTGGCAAAAGGAACACACCATATACAGGAAGCCAAGAGTTTATTGCTGATCTAATCAAAATTTTAGCAATCTATGTAAAAGACAACAAACAGTTCATTTTCAAAAATACTAACATAGAGTCTAAATTATTACAGAAAAGCCTCATTAATAGCAATACTCTTAGAATTGTTATACAGGAAAAGTCGGTGATTTCTGTTGCCGTACCTGCCCTCCCAATGTCACTCCGGGTCCGGAGTGTCGGGGTCGTCCTCAGGCGGGAAGGTGGCAGGAGAGGTCAGTGTGAGCTTCCTGCCATCTTTGCTGGGAGGAGTTCGATGCTGGTTGGAGTCCTTCCTCCTCAGCCTTGGAGTCCACTTTTGGGTATATTTATGTGCCGGGCGGCGAGGGCGGAGCGCGGCCCGGCGGCGCCCCGGCTCCGCGCCCCGGGCTGCCGGCGGGGCCGCAGCGGCTCCCGGCCGCGGCTCGCCAGACCCTTGCGGCGGGCGGCGCGGGCAGAGCTCGAGCTCGCGCCGGGGGGCGGCGGGCGCTGGGCCGCGAGGCCGGCGCGCGAGTGCAGTTTTGATTTCGGGGGTGTCTTTGAGTTATGAGTTCCCTGAGTTCTTGAAAATCAAACTGCTGTCCATAAGCATCTTGCTTAAAGGTGTTTGTAAAGGTTGGCCAAAGTTCATAGCTAATTTGCCTCATAATTAATTTGGCTTCTCATTGAGACTCCGGTCTTGTGGACTTATTTCATTTTTAGTTTTTAACAAATCTTTTTCTATTTATAGGGTTTTCTGTCTTCTCAGGGCAAGGCTCAGAGCCTTCTCAGGCTCTTCTGACATGAATCTAAGAAAAAAGAGAGTGCAGTAAAGGGTAGGGCAGAAGGTGAAAATTAAGCGAAGCTGTCACAGACTGAAATCCAAACTCAAGCATGTTGTGGTTTACAGGAATACATGTCATCTTTTTGTGCGGAAAGTTGTTAAACTAGTTTCTAAGGAAAGTAACCAGTGTGGCTATTGAGGAGATTCCACTTTTCCTACTCATAAGAGATGTCCCACATGTGTTCAGCGCTTCTTCATAGTCGTGAGTATAGGGCAGGTTGTGATTCACCCCAGTGGGTGGCCGAGGAGGCCGGCACGTGTCTGTTCCCGGGGGGTCTCTGACTCTATTTCAGAAGTACATGTTCCATGGCAAGTTTTTGTCTCCCAGCTAGCGATGACAGTGATGTACAGAATGAGGAACCGGATTGTTTGGAGGGAGAGAGATTGTCTTTGTCTAAACAATTATAACAGTTACACACTCAGCACATTAGGTTTGACAAGGTAGAACTGAGGCTAGGTGAAATGATTGGTGAGAATCTTGCTGTGAGTGAAGCTATGAGTGTTACAGTGTAGCAGAAATGATGGAAGACCGGAGTAACTTGAATCCTTCTACTTGTATCCTGTAGTTGGTTGTTTGGTGGCATCTGGTTTCTAATAGGATATTAGTTATTTTCAAGTAATTTGGAGGTCAGGAACTAGAACGTATGAGAAGCATAAGAGAATGTACAGGAGAAAAGGGAAAGACTTGTGGTCACATGAGTTGTGGAAGGTGTTGGACTTGCACATTAGCATCCAGAGTCCTTTGCTACAAGGAGTGAAATGTTAAAGGTGAGGGTCCTTCTTCATCTTTGTCTGTCAGGAGCACTTTGATATTGACATTGATGGTTTCTTCTTCCTCACTCTAGGTCACTTGGGACCTTTTTGGCATGTTTACTGTTGTGTATTACACCTTTTTATTTTTTTTTTCCTTTTTTCCTCTGTGGTCTGCGGTTCCACATTGCATCTGAATCTATTGCGTATGGAATATCCTGCATATTGGATACTTGTTCTTTGTTCTCTTTGTTACCCTTGCAACTGATTTTGCCCAGGTCTGCATTTCTCTAAGTGACCATTGGTGGTGTTTTTCAGCCTCCACTGCTCACTTTCTCATCATCTCATGCTTTTACTTCTCTAGCCCATATCCTGCGTTCCCATTTTCAAGGCCTGTGATCTCCTACCAAATATTTATTCCTCTGTAGTACACCATTATGCTAGAGTCACGGATACTTCCTTCTGCACAGACTAGCTAGTTGTTACTACTGTCCATGAAAAAGTTATGATTATACCACACAATTGTTCATATGTAAGCAAAATTGAAACAAATCAGGCAGCGATCACCTGGGAAGAATGCTGTTTCCACTAAACGAGTTTAAACAAAGCTCCAGGCAGGCCAAGGCAGACTTGGGTAAAGCAAATCTGACAGATGTCAGTCCCAAGTCCAAAGGTAGTGCGGAGACTGACAACAGCAGTGCTGCCGGACTGCCAAGGAGTAAAGAAAGTAGTAGGTCTGGGAGGAAAATAATGCTATAAAGAAGTAAGTCTTAGGAAGGAGGCATTGCTTATATTGTAGCAATAGGCTGTTACTTGACATTTTATGACTTCTGTTTTACAATTTGAGAGTCTTAATATTTGACTCACCATAGCAAGGAGACTGTTGTCTGAAAGGTGGCAGTTTAAAATGTTTAAAAGGTGATAGTAAAGTGTCCTCACTGAAATAAATATTATCTTGATTCTGTATTGAATTTATTTCAATGATTATTCTGCCTGTAGATATTCGTGCAACAGGACAATTTACTGAAAAATGTTCCAAGATATGAAAATATTCTCCAAATTTATCGTGCAGAAAAATGAATGAGAAATTCTACAATGATTGGATTTCCATAATTTTTTACAGACTAATGGGTTTTATTAACACTGGTTCATTCTATTCCATCCTCCTTTTTATGAGTATTCTAGATACATGTTTACATAGAAATTATAGAAAATAAATAATAATTTTGACCATTTAATCTAATAAGTGCTAAAGTATTAAGTTTTACAGTATATTATAATGCAGGTTCATGTTTTTAATGTTCCTTTCCTGTTTCTCAGCTGAGAATAATGGGACCCACTGAGTAAGATTTAAGTTAAATAAAAATATAAAAGAAAGTTCTTGCACTGAGAAGCTGAGTGTGTGACTAGGCAAAAGATTCAAAGATTGGTAGAACAGGAATTTATCTCATTTTATAGCTGAGGGGACTACGTTGTAATTGATTGCAGGAAAGTTGTCAAGCTTTACTCGAATTCATTGTTTCTGGACTAATATCTTGGCTTTTGTGTACTGAAAGCTTTGTCTCTGTCTGAGCTATTTCTTTAAAGCATGTTTTGTTGTAATATATTATGGGTCTGGGACAGTTGCCTGTGATTATGTGATTGTTCATGAATGCTTCACTAATGGTATTTTTCTTGAAGAAAAATATTGACTCATTTGTTTTGAACTCCCACTCCGCCTACATGCGGTAGTGTAGAATTATGTAGATTTTTTAAATGAGAAAAGTTAAGTTGTACCAAGTGTAATAATGTTTATTTAAATGTGATCGCTCTTGTTTCAACCTGTTTAGAACGACTGTTAAGAAAGGACAGTTTCAGCACATATGTGAAGACTTAGGTTTTTATATTTGATCCTTAAAAATGTCATCCTCTAAGAAATTGTAACGCAACAGAATGTAATGAGTAGAAGACCTTTCATTTCTAATTAAACAAACCAGCTTACTTCCATTTATCAAATATAGATTTAATGTAAGCATTTATTGATATTTAAAGCTTTTCATTTTAAGTTTTAACTGCAGTGCATTACACTGAAGTGTGCAAGACACCTAGACTTAAAAATCATACTTTCAAATCAAGGCTTACAGAAGTGATAGGAATTTGTGTTAATTTTGTCCCTTCCCAGCCTAGTTTGCTACTGTAAGTGAGATTTTGTGCTTTTATTTTTACGAACAGCAGTGCACACTAGGTACGTTGTCCCCAAGCTGATTTAAAGCACACTTTCATTTGTTTTGAAGTCTTAATAGATAGGGAGATATTATATTGAACTCAAGACTTCTATATCAAAAATATGTAGAATGCCTAAAAAATGCTTCAGTGCACAACAAAAATGAGAATAACATTGTGAGGATTTTCTTATGAAATACAGCAAAAGAAGGGAAATAGTATTGTTCCATTTTAGGACATTCTTTATTTAGATTCTAAAGGTTTATTTATTATAATGTCTTTTTATTATGACTTACTATTTCTTTTTCATACTGTTTATATTTGTGGGAAAATGGAAACTTAACTACAAGGGATGAATTGAGTTAACTACTCCAGGAGTACAATATCCTGCATACAAAGCTTATATGAATGTGCACTTAAGCTCCAATATAGGCAAAGCTTTTGGGAAGTACTATAAAAACAAACAAAATCTTATCATTACAATATAAAAATACCCTGTAAACTCTCAGAAGAAGGCTATATAGCATTGAGTGCTTCCAGAAATGAACATACGGAATGAATAAAAAGAGAAAATGCTTTTTTTCTCCTTGTTAAACCTTTCCTTTGCTTCATTGACAAGTTAAGAGTTGGTATTTTTCTCCTCTCTCTCTCTCTTTTTCTTTTTTACTTTCAGCAAAGAACTAGTAAATTGACTGAAAACAATTGTTTTAATTCATCTTAGTTTAGAAGTCTTTCAAGTTGAATTGCAGACTTTTTCAGTGTATTGGCTTTCTCTAGAATATGTAATTGTTATGCTTTAGATAAAACTTGCAAAGATAAAACAGTGGCATAAGACTCCTCCGTTTACCTCCTAGTTAGTTAAAACGTTTACTTTTATCCTAGGAAATGTCTTTCTGATATATGGCTTTAGTGCCTGAAGGGAATCAGCAGGAATGAATCACACCAGGTGATAGAAGTGTGATGGAGAAGATTGAAACAGTGATTAGGGTTCTTAATTAGTAAGCATCTACAGGCTATAAATTAGTGCCAGCAGAACTAATTATAGCTACTTTTATTTGGATTTGGTGACAAGTACGTGAAGGTTTAGGAGGCAATTTTAATATGCAGATTAAAAGAAAATGATACTTGTTTATGTGATGTGATACAGATGCATTTCAAACATTCACAAATAAACTGATTTTTTTTCCTATTGTTATACTCATTAGGCCGTTATATTTATTACCCAGTGGACATCTTTGTTTGAACTCTTTGATTTACAGAGTTTTCTCCTTCTATTTTTATCTCCAGTAGCAAATTCTGATAGATGATAGAGACTTATTTCATATTTATAAATTACAAATTTGGGAAGCATAGCTGAGAGTTTTTCTTATATACATATATATACACACACACACGTATATATACATGTACTATGTATATATGTATGTGTGTATATATATATATATTTATGTACTATCTTTTTGCTATTTCTTCATGAGGACAGGTGTAAAGGAAGGGAAGTCAAACAGATGTGGGAAATGCTGCCTCTCCCTCATTTAGATATGTTGACATTGGTTCTAGGAAAGCAGATACTCTTGGCAGATGTCTTCGGCCAACGTACCTAGTGGACACCAGCCCCCATGCTGTTTTGTATTTCTGTTATGCTGGTCTGCTCTGGATCAATATAAAGCTGTTGGGCATTTGCAGATTATAATTTGCAGATACACTATGTCCTGATGTTGAGGAAATGTTTGGTCGTTAGGGATCTCCAGACAGTTTGGTCTATTTTGATGACTTCAAGTGCATCGTTGTCCTCTTTATTTTCTCTGTAGCACTACCACTATGAATGAGAATGGTATTGTAATGCAGTATGGCAAACAGATATTAGAAATTTTGTTGAGATATCATTGTTGACTGATGTTTTGTCACAGTCTAAGTAGCCTATGGATAGAATGGAATTTCTCTTTTTCCGATTAGTACGCTTTCTGTCTTCCTTCCACTTCTCCTTTACCTCCCTGCTTCAGCACTATAAATCATCATTTTCTTTTTTTTTCTTTTATTGTATTGAAGCTGTACTGTAATTCTGACCCTCATTAGATTATAGGAGGCAAACAGCTATATTAACACTACGGTCTCCAAGCACATCAAAATGACCTCTCATAATACAGTGGACTGATGCTTTTAGTCACCTTTCATGTGGCCTAGATTAGATTCTCTGCTCATCATTCGTGTTGCAGTGTCTGTTGTTCTGATTTTGGATTAGAATCTGTTTGATGGATAATATATCTAGAGTTTGTTGAATCTGACTCTCAAGTTGAGTCAGTTTTAGTCCTCCTCACCCTCCTACTCCTCCTGACATTTCTGCTTCAGAAGGAGTAATATTCTGTGACTCATACCTTCTCTCTCTCTCTTTTTTTTTTTTTTTTTAAGAGATCAAAGGGAATTAAATGTGAAGCAAGCATATTCACATTATTGAACAGGAAACTTTCAAAATATTAGTGCAATATATTGAAAACTTTTGTGACCCCTTACTTTTCTGGCTTCTGATACCTTCCTAGGAAGTTTTTGTTTTGTTTTGCTTTTCTGGCTCCTTATCTCTTTGGTTCAAGAATCGGTAGATCTGAAAAGCGGACTGTTAAGGAGACTGTTCCCTTTGATTAATAAGTGAATATATTTGCTGTAGAGCCAAGAATGGAACATCTTGTAACTGTTGGCAGCATTACTAAAAGAATAAGTATCCTCATGGAAGGGGGCAGAGCATAACAAGAGTTTTGATCAAGAAGAAAGAAGACAGTCTTAGAAAGGCTTTCAAAAGTTGTTGCATTACTGTAAACAGCTATCTGTTTTCTTCTGGATGTGGTCCAGTGACTGCAGGAACTAAAACAGTCATTTTAAGGCTCATATGATTCTGAAACTGGACAATTTTTTTTAGCTACTTGACTTTCTTTCTTCCTTTCTGGCAGACTCTGCCTGACTTTATATGTCTAATGCCAGGAATGTGGCATTCATATTTTTTAGCTCAGGAGCTTGCCACTGCAAATCTGCATAAGACTGCTCTCATTTTCTATTCTGAAGTGCTTGAGTTTGCACTGCTAAAGGAAACTTGAACATATCACATAAGACATTTGGGGAAACTCTTTCAGTGGATTCGTTCCAAGATGAGCAGTCAGAAAGAAAGCCCCCATTTGAGTTTCTCCACAGCAGAGGAGATGGGAATTGCAGAATGGTCTCCTAGTCTTCAAAATTCTCTAGTGTCTGTGGAGAGCAGGTGAATGCCAGCTCCTTCTCCACTACTATTTCTGTAGAGGAGGTGCTGGGAAGTAGCTAGAGCATGATATCTCTGGCTATCTCCGCAGTTGTGTTATGACTGAGTGTCATTCTCAAACGTGACAAGTAAAAGCACTTCCCTGTGTTGGCTTTGTATTCTTTGAACCTGAGACAGAAAACACTTCCTGACTGTGTGTCATCAGGGATCTGCTGCATCCAGCAGATTTTGGATGCTGCAGAAAATCTGGCAGCCTGTGTAGTTTCACACATCTCACAGCCTGCTCCTAAGCGTCAAAGACTAGTATGTGTAAGGAAGCAGCACGCTTGAGGAAACCGTTTGTCCACCAGCTACTTGATCTGACGGTTTTAGCCATTTGATTCCTCCGCTTCTCAGGAAAAGTGGAGTGTATGTGTTGGGGTGGGGGGAGCACAACCCCCAAAGTCTCCACTTAATATTCACTGAATTCAGTAGATTCTTTGGATTTGGAACTGCAAAACTTTAGCCTCTAAGATTCAGAGGTAGTTTAGTACATGTGTGTGTGGTGTGTGTGTGTGCGTGTGTGTGTATGTATATATATATATATATATATGTATATATATCATACATAAATGTATATGTCACAAATTTCAGTTGAATATTTTTAACAGCACGAGTGTGGTACTGGTAGGCAATAGTAATTTCCGTTTGTATAATCAAAGTCTCACAATATTTATCAGGGAGGTTTCCAGTACCTGCATGTGAATTTCAGTCAACACTAGGAAACTTTCTGAATTTTCTGCTTTTCTTGTTTTTTCTTATAGGAATAGCTAAAAACCAGTCACAGCAATCTAAGGGAAAATTCTTCATTAGTATTTAGACATGTAGTACTGGCTGATTGTGTGGTAACAGGGTGTACATGTAATATATACATATTCACACATACTATATGTGTGCATATAGTTATGAATCTTTCAGGATCTGGGCATAATTAATGAAAATTGGTGTGATTTTTTTATTTTAGTATCTAGATGCTATAGTAAGTTTCTTTTCTAGATTGGTGGAAGTGCTTACCAGGGGAGTGATGCTTATTCTGTCATCAGATGATTTGAAAGAGGGATTTTGCATAATAGTTCATGACAGAGTATCACCCAGGGTAATACTATAAAAACGGAGTATTTGTGAAGACAAGGAAACTTCATTAGCTTAATTTTTGCTTAATTTGCATAACACTAACAATTAAAAAGGAAGCAAATGCTCTTCTTAGAATATATACACGTTCTTTGGAAATATATACATGTGCATATAAAAATGTGTGTGTAGTTGCAAATATGTATATACACACAGACGTGAGACACGTTTCAGTCTTTCTTTCTTTAATCTCCCTCTTCCTATAAACAATATTTTGCATTTTGTTTTCTCTTTCAGGTTTTATGCAATCTGAAAACATTTCAACATCAGGATACCTCTTACACAATATTAATTTAGCTTGATTTATAGTGACCTATGACAAAACAGAAGTTAATTTGATTCTTTCTGTTATCATATGAACAAATGGGCACTGTGTGTATGGAAGGACATTAGTAAACTAATGTGACAAGTATTATCAGTCTCATAATCTGAGCCACGAGAAGTGACATTTTCCAGATCAGGACTTTAAGCATGTGCCTATTCTATTAACGTTGTGAGGCTTGCATGGATTAGGGCTCATGAACACTAAAGACTTCCGGTCCTGAGGAATTACCTGATTTGATCCCTCCAGCTGCTGCTGGAGGTGATTTCCTACCAGTGTGTCATGGGCTGCAAGGAGTCCGGCCGGAGGCAGCGAGGGCTGCTGCGAGGCTGATGGAGCTGGGCTGTGGCCTCCAGCCTCCTGGAGGACATGGTCTCTGCCTGCTCACCTGGAATGAAGATCCAGTTTCCTCTTTGGCCGGAAAGCTGAGTCTGGGAGCTGGGGTGGATACTCGGTTTCCTACCTGGTGTAGCATTTCTGTGTCCTTTAGCTGAAAAGAAAGACGAGTGATCTGTTCCCGAAGTGGCAGCACATTGCTGTGTCCTCCAGCTGATAGTCAAGATCTCCTTTTGGAGCTAGGAGGGAAGTGCTATTTCATTTTAATGGGAAGGGGGGGGGGGGAATCAGTTTGCTGAGTGGCAGGCAATATTGTGTGTCCTTTAGCTGATACCAAAGACTTGATTCTCACTGGTTTTGTGGAAGGAAGGAAAAAAGCAAGGGAAGCTTTTAGTGTTTGGATTAGCTCTGAAGTACTTAATTTGTAGATGAGCAGGTAATAGTTCCCGTTGTGTATAAAATAATGCACAACCCTGATAAAACACATTATTAATTTCGGTTGAAAATGGCTTAGCTTCTCTATAGCACTGAAAAGAAAATTAAAGGCTGTCTAATATGTTTTCTGCAAAATACACATTTTTCCTTATCTTCTGTAAACAGATGTTTTGATGTGATTTCTTTTTATCATAAATTAGTTTCCCAGTATTTCTTGCATTCAAGTGTTTCTAGCTATTCTTATAGTGGCTAAAACATTATTTTGTAACAAAATTAAAAGTTGATGAAACAAATAAACCCCACAAGCAATAATAATAAGAAAAACCCCTCATATGTGGTTGCGGAGGGACTATGCTCATGAAGTAGGTTGGCTTATCTTTGTAGCAAATGGTAGTTGTGAATTGCTTTGATATATTATCTTCTATGGACTTAAAATACCATTAGCTTATTATTTATTATGTTTCATGCACACAAGTTGCTAAATGATTTAATTTTCATAACTGGGAATTATCTTTGCATAATTCTGCTAATTAGGACATGTTACTTTATTCAGAACTTTGTTCTGTCTCAAAGTGAGAGAGAAGAATTTGGCTGTTCATGAGAAAACCTGCTACAGTTAAGAGGACTGTTAGTGCAGTAGAGCATTCTTCTTTCAGCCCAAGCAGATGGGGAAAGTGAAGTGGAAAAAGACATGAAAGTGAATAAGATTTTCTTTTAATTTGCATCTATTAATTAATATAGCATGCTCATTTGGATTAACACAAAGTATTTGATGTTTCAGAATCCTTTCTTATCAGTTACCTTGTTTCCCTGAGTTACTAGTTAACCTTGTAAGTAACACTTTATACCTTAAGCATGTATGTTACAATACAGAAGTAAAAGCTTTGATGTTTAAAATAGATTCTTCATTAAAACACACTTCCCTTTTAAAGGAATGATTTGTATGTAAATGTCACACTTGTTATGAAATATTGAGATGAACTTTCTCTACAAGAAAACATTATGTCATCTTCAGATAAAATAATCTCTTGCAGGCTGAGGTATCAGTAAGTTTAACGATTACTAAAAATAAGGCTATTCTTGGCTCTCTTGTAAATTAGTTGTTTTTATTAACTAAGTTTCACCAGTCAACATATGATGAGTAACCCGAATATAGAACCTTTCTGTCTTCAGTCAATGCTAGGTCTGTTTTCTTGTTCATAAGAATCGTCTTGGAATCCCAACAGTTAGTGAAGCCATGAAGGGACGCTGGCACCTTGAGTCAGACTTCAGGTATATAGCTGAAGTTTCTGTGCACCAAAGGGTTAGAAAATTTTGTTTATGACTGAGGAATATCTTTTAGTTTGGCTTTGAGTTTCACCTGTAGAATTTGACTAGCATCTGACTGACAGAATAAAAATGTAACAATGAAATGCGATAAAAGGGAAAAGGTTAGATAAGTCTTATTATTCAAGATGAATATATAATGCAAAAAACAATAGTAATCAATAGTGAGATAAAAGTAAGCTTTATACTGGCTTTAGTAATTCAACAGAGCAATAGCATGAAGAGAAGCTTATGTTTTGAAAATGAGTGATTTTCAATTTACTGTTTCTCTTTAAAGCATCTTTTATTTTTACCAGCCTCCAGCTGAGTTACAGACCAAGGAGAATAAACATTAGGACTGCAATTGCACCAAATGTCCTTGCTGAGATACTGTATTTCATCTCCTGCAGATGAAGCTGTAATACATGGCTCAAATAACTTTTAAAAAGTTGCTACTCTGAAGTCAGCAATGATAAAATCAAAGCTCTCTCATGTTTAGTATATATAATTTTCTGCTTATTATTAGGCAGTACTGAGTGGGGTTTTTTAATATATGTTTTTGGAACTTCATGCATCTTTTCCCATATTTTTACAGGCTTTTTTTTTTCATTTTACTTAAAAAATAAAAATAAAAAAATCAAAAAGGAAAATGCTCCCCCAAAAGTACAGACATCTTGATTGTCCATTGTTTTATAATTAGTGCTTTTTATTGGTAGACTAGTTCTCTGGATATAAAGGAAGAGGCAAGATGCTACTTGCAGATGTGACAGGTGTATGGGAAGAAGAACAGAACAGGGATTGAGAGGCAGAAGAGTGAGGCTTGCAGAGCATTTTGAAGCAGAATTGATTTATGATTTGACCTGGAAAGTCACAGTGACATTGATGCTTGAAGTGAGTCTGGGTGCAGAAACCAAAATGTTTTTCATCTGCATTAATAGACTTAGTTGTTTGGTTCAGTAGTCATCTTGGCTTAATATTTCAATAATTCTGTTTAAAAACACCTCTCCCACAAAATCCCTCTTTTTCCTAAATAAAATGTACATACTAGTGTATTCAAAGTGATTTAAGATAGAATATTTTTAAGTGAAGTAAAACAAAGAAAGAGTTAGCTGAAGAGTGAAGCAGTCACCAGCTCATTTTTGCCCTCAGGCCTTTTACAAGGTCAAGACCACCATGAAAAAAACCTTGAGGTCTAAACTCTTGATTTTAGCCTCATCCTTCCCATAAGGTTATTCATTACACAAAACTAAATTACTTTTCTTTTTCCACATGAAATAGTTGGTGTGATTTTCCTAAAGTGACCATTTGAAGTCTATGCTAAGTCACTGGTTTCTTGGAATTTCCTTATTTTTGCAGCCTTTGCGTAGTGTGACTGACCTTATCACATCTTTGACTAACTTAATTTAATGTATTTTCCCTTCTCTATTTGAAGTGTGATAACAAAATTCTTTTCCTCTTCCCAGTATACTGCACCTGATGGCTCTTATCTTCTTCCTTTCCTCTATTGAGAGAGGACCCCACCAAGATTTTTACAAAATATTCGAAGTCCTTAGTGTTTTTCCTTTTTATAAAAAGCCAATAGCAGGCAGCTGGCCTAAGAAGCTGTTTAGGGGTCTACTGTGGCTTTCCTTATGTATTGTTTTATCTTTGTTTAATATATACTTTACTGAAAGTTTTGTAATCACATGCAATTTTTTTTTTAATCCTTCAAGACAAATACGTTTTTCTACTCAGAAAGCAAGGAATTATTTTGCCCAGTTTCAGAGTAGTTGAATGTGATAATTATTTGGAAGCTGAAATTCAGGTTTCTGTAACTCAGTGCAACATGAGAATCTTCATTTCATGAAGGAAACAAAATTATATTTCACATGACAACTCAATGTCAGTTTTATTTGAGCTTTTGTGTGATATTTGTTATGTAAGACTAACAGTTCATTATGCCCTTTTCTTCACAGTCTTGCAGTGCCACTGTGTTGCCTTTAACCTTATTAATTATAAAATGATGGCTAGTTGGTCCTCCAGAAGTATTATTAGTAATTTTTCATAGGTGTGCTACAGGATCCTGAAGCTAGGCGAGTAATAAATAAGATGTTTAAGTCATTATTTAAGAGAGGTTGGGCTTACAGTTAAGCATGTTCTTAACTGCTGGCCAGAACTGATTTTGTTCCAGTAGCTCAGTTGCCAGTGGTCCATCATCTTTCCTTCTCTTCTTTCCTTTGTTTCCGATATTTGTTTTATAGTCAGTTAACCAGGTGATAGGAGAGATGATGAAGTGCATGTGATGGATGTTAGTTCCTGTGCCACTGGAGATGCTGAAGCACCATGGTGATGGGAGTCTTGTTCTACGTGCGAGCCTATGTAGAGTACAGGGTTGGAAGAAGCTGCCCAGGAAGGGCGAGGAGGTTGGGTGCTCTAAAGGGCCGGGCTGCTTTGGCAGCCGGCGAGTCTCTCTTGGGCATCACACTGAAGTATGCTCTTGAGTGGTAGAGACTGAGCACCCTGATTCATGAACATTTTCCTGCCCTAGAACCTCTTAAGATAACAAATGAAGTAAAAAAATAAACCTTGAAGTTGTTTGCTTATTTAAATACAAACTAACTTTGGGTAGAGGAAAGAAAGGTCTCCTTTCACGGAAGTAGCAGCTGATTTTTGATGCAGTTTGACATTTATCCTTTCTGTGAGAACTGATTTTTGCCATGTGTAAAGGGACATAAACTTGACCCTTTATGAGAGTAGAGGCAGATTCAAGTTCACAAAATATTAACCCACTTTGTTCAATGGTATGTTGAGCCTGTACAAATGTGTTACATTTTTATGCAAATATATTAACAATTTTAGGGACTAGACTGAGGATGAGTAAGCACTATAAATTGAATGTGGTGATAGGGAGGTGATAAAAGCTTATGGGAAATTGAGTGAAAAGGCATGGACCTTTATTTGTTAGGCTACTTGGGATGCCAAGGGCTGAGATTTTGTGGACATTCTTGCTAATTTGATATCTAAGTCCCTGCAAATTTTGCTTGTAAAATAACAAACTCAATTTTCTTAACAGACTGAGTAATGTTATACTGTTATTTTGTTGACCATAGTTGGAATTGATCACAACCATTGCTGCTTTTCAGTTAATTATAGCTGGACTACTGACAAGTTGTGTCATTTTTGTACTTAAAAGTTACCCTGGCAGATATGAAAGATATGGCAATATGGTATCTTTGAGAGATACTGTATATTACTGTGTATTACTGTAAACTACACATATATGCATATAACATATATGCATATATACAATCTTGCTGTTAAACATAGTTTTTTATTATTATATTTATGGCAGTATGCCATTTGGCCTATTTTTTGCAGTTTTTAAGTTGCTGACATGATACTGAAAAGTTGTATTTTTCTCCATTTATTTTTCTCTAGTCTGTTATGGATAATTCTCTTTATTTTGGTTACCATGGCGATGGAATAATATATGAACTGCAATTACTGGAGCTGTAAATAAGCCTATCTCTTTAAAAGAGAAATGTATGTGGCTTGCACTGATAGATTACACCTAAAAGATATTCCTTATGCTTGCAAAATAATATATGAATAAATGTACTCGTGTGGGAGGTTCAGGGAAAGTAAAGGAGGAGTCAGTTTACCTGGGACCTTCAGCTAATTAAAGCAGTGACTTTGCAGTCTTCCCCTGTTTTTTCATCTGTACAACCACCTCAGGGTGCAAGGATTCTTTTTTTTTTTTTTTTTTTTTTTTAATGAGTAGTGCTTTGAAAATGATGGCTTACTGCAGGGAGAAGGAAAAAAAAGTGTCTTTTTATACATCTGTATCATGACAATGCAAATTCACAGATAAGTTGGTATCTGTGTGCATCCTACACCACTCAGATTTCAATTAAGAAGTTGAACAAGTTCACTTTCCTTTTTATCTGCCTAGCAAAGGCATAAAGACAGGAACTCCTTGTCTTTAGGATAAAATTTCAGTGAGCAATGTGATTTGGGTTTCTTTCTGCAAACTGCAAGACTATCTTTTGTCAAAGATAAAAACACACATTTTTTCATCCCATTTCTCCTTCCAAAATCAGAAATAGGGACTAAGAAAAAAACATCTTTGCTCTAACACATACCAACATGCATTAAAAAAAAAGTTATTGCTCCAATTTGAAATTAGAATTTAAATTCAACGTTGATTTTAATTGTAATAACATATCTTTGATGCTTTATTCTACTTGTTTGCTTTGCTTATATGTATGCTTTATATAGTATTTAAATAAATGTAATTTTCCCTTTATTTTTTTCTTGTACTATTCTGAAATCTAACCCAGTTGATCTTTTCATAAAATGTATTGATCAGGAAGTACGTTCATTATTCATGTGCCCGTAAGGCTCTGTGATTTCCAAAATTGAGTAACCATGGAAACTTTACTGAATAACATAAGGAAGAAAGTGCAGCAGTAAATTTACAGTTAGTATTTTAATCAAAAGTTATTATGTGGATTCCATTTGTACCCTGTAACTGAGCTGTTTTTTAACAAGTCTCTTTACTAATTTAAGTATCTGCATGTATATTTTCTCTTCATGTATGTGTGTACACACACATATATAAAAGACAGATTTTAAAGGAAACCTAAACTTGAGACAAACATTTGATTTTTATGATTCATTAAATTCTAGCCAGAAAATCCATCAACTTCTCCCACTTTGTTTTGTATAACTTTCTTTTCTGAATGAGAATTTGACACCTTTTTCTGAGTTATCTATTACATTTTAAAGGCAGATTTGTAAAGCATTATGTGGTGGAATACTCTAGTAGTCAGAGCATTAAAAGGATCACAGATGGCTTACTGGACAAAGATATAATAAAAATGTTACAACTGCAAGGTAAAGTCAAGTTTTTGATACTGTAAAGAGTGTGTATTATTTTTAATGTGATAAATTGCAAAACTCTTAGGGTTTTGAATAGTACCTGGCACATATTCTGATTTCTGATTTTTATATTTCTTGTAATTTTAGACTCAAAATGTATTTTAGCCATTTTGGAAAAGTGTGCCCCAGGTATTTTTGGGCTACACCATTCATATAATGATCTGCTGCCTAATGTGTTTCCCCTATATGTTGTTGTGATCCTCAGTCTGTTATCTTTTCTTAACATTTTTAATCCACATGAGGCTCTGCCTTCATGTATGTGTATGTTATGTTGGGTTAAAAGCAGCAGTTTTTCAATTTACTCTTGCTTTCCCTCACTATCTCAAAACCAGAAGGTCAAATACATTATGCAGTAAGGACAAAGGGAAGATTTCCAGCTACTGTCCTTTAAACTTTTTAAATATGGAGCCTGAATTTCTTTGGGCTAGGAATATCCGTTTTTTTTTCCAGCTTCAGCATTTGTTGGAAGGAAGGCTTTCAGATCCTTTTTGCCCATATCTCCCTCACTTGTTTTCTCCTGTCACACAGAGGAAATGAAAGAGGCAGCGTAAGTCCCAAACTGTATTCTCTTGATTTTGGAGCAACCTCTAAAATGCATCATATGTCAAGCTATGCCCACTGTGAGCAATTCATGAAGAAATTGCCTTAACATTTGGATCACAGTCAGGCTTTTATTATGAAAGTATCTAGCATAGAAAGACACCTTTAGAAGTGTGAAAACAAGCAATACAATGAAGTAAAAGTGATAAAATTGCACACAGCACTGGCACAGTCCAGCTCCTCTCCCTGACAGTAACTGCTAGCTTCAACAATAGCCTGCAGCTGCCCGGAAAACCCTGCTCGCTAGGGTGACTGATTTCTGTTGGTTAACTTTCATTTTAAGATCAAAAAAAAAAGAGTTGAAGCCGGAATCCCATATTTGAAAAACTCTGAGCTTTGAAAGTTTTGTGTGTGTGTATGTGTCTATGTGTATACATAAAATTGTCATGTGAAACACCTTTATTTTTAAGAACTGCTTTGTAATGGAACCTTTATCTCATCTAGCTCCACAAATAAAATTCCTGTTATATGAACAGTTGTTGGCGAACAGTCTTACAATCAAAAAAATTTATTCAGAACGTCAAGCAAGAAAAAAGAAAAAGAAAGTTAAATAAGTGCACAAACAATTTACACTACAGAAAGAGGTATGATTTCTTCCTTCCCCAAGCTGTGGTAGGACCAGACATCTCACTTGGAGTGTATTTCTGCAGTATGATAAAGAATATGTCATGTCTGTGATATGATACAGAAGCACAGGGACCATCTCATTTTCTCAGTTTTCACAGTAAGTTTATATGTAATAGGTATGAGGACACTAACTACCACCTTCGTCTCACTGAAGGATGAATTTAAATCCATCAAATGTCTTATTTTCTTGCAGTTTTCTAAACTTCTCTAATCTATCAGCAGGGTCAGCAACTCTTTGTCTATTGATTACAAGCAGGCCCATGTGCTTTGTCGTATATAGGAAGGCACGTATTCTGATAAAATCTGGATCTAAACTGCTGACTGTCTTAAAACAAGTGAGTGTTGTTGTTTGGACTTGGAAGTCAGTATGGACCCAATTATCCATCACCTGCCACCTTCTGTGGTCACTTACAACGTCGTGAGAGGATGTAAAACACTATCGTGATTTAATGTCATTTCATACCTGGCTTGCTTATATGACAAAGCCTACAGAATTGTGACACAGTGGAGTGTCAAGCAATTGGTATTTGTGACATTAGATTTTGTAGGAAATCCCAGACTAAATTCAATGTAAATCTATCCGTGGAAGCAGTTAGAACTTTCTTATTCTATTTTAGTCTTCTAATGAGCTGGCAGAGGTAAAGCCCAAAAAGCACTCATATTATCCTGAATCAAAAGTTTAACCCAGAATCTCATTTTGTCTCATGAAGATGTCAGGACAAAGATATCAGGACGCTTCCTACTAAAATCCTTACTCTAAGAAATAAATTACTACATCATTGCAACCCTAGAAATGAGACACCTTAGCTAGATGGAGCTTGAACTTAGATCTGAATGTTTTAGTGAAGATACTAATTTAGATACAACATTTAGATTCTCTTATGATGAGTAGGGTATTTTTTTCCTATGTTTTTCTTCTTCATGTGAATCTATCTCTCCTTCCAAGCAAGATATTGAGACAGATCCACCCAAGAATTGTATCTCTGTTGATTTCTGCAGTTTTTGTAAACAGCCCTTTCTTTAATTATCTGTATGTCTTTATTGATACCTCTGTTGCATATACATATGTATATATATATATGAAATATTACCAGCTTACAGCTACTGTGACTCACAGTTGGGAAGACTATGTGATATTGTAACTGTTTCCCTTTCCTTATATTTTAAATCTGTCTCATGAAAACACAGGGAAAAGATGCTATCATGTAGTTTTTCCCGTATTCACATTAACCACCACTTTATATTATCTGCAGAAGCCAGTGAGATGAAAACCATTCTAGCTTCCCATCACAGTGGAGTTTGTTACACATACAGTCTTGTTATGGGCAAAGGGGGATGCACTGCATATGGAGATACAAGAATTTGCTGTTACTCTGATTAAAGTCTTCATAATCTAGGTGAAATAGAACCAGTAGTTGTTAATCCAGTTAGAAAACTACTGATTCTCATTGTCTCATTAGCAACACCCTTAAAATGGTTATGGGAACAGCCCACTGGTGTCTTTTCCCTGGTGCTGTGCCAGAATAGGACTACATGTTTAAACAAAACATCTGGCCTTGCTGCAGCTCAGACAGCTGCTACAGTATTTCTCGGACTTTTTGGACTTGTTTTTCCACCTCGTGTGACAGTCTGTCTCACTCCTCCCTCCAAATCTGAGCACTTTAACCTGCAATCAGCTGAGTACTTCTTATGTATGGCAACAGCTCCTTTCCTGCAGGGTAGGAGCGTAAGACGTGGCTGTAATCACTACCCACAGCTTGAGAAATGTGGAATAGGAGAGACCTGCAAGGAGTATGGAAATGGTGCTGAAAGGTGCAGGGCAGGTGAGAGCAGCGATGTGTGGGAGGTGGTGGAGGATCCAGGAGCGCTGACGGGAGGATGCGAGGTCGGGGATACAGATATGTAGCGAATGGTGCTGGAGAGCAATTCAGCGCTGCTGAAGCAATGAAGGGGCTGAAAATTTGGGGAAGGGTGAGGTGCAGGCTGCTGTTGCTGCTCAGGATTTGGGGGGAGCCTGCAGTAGGAACTACCTAGCAGCAACCCTGTGGCTGTTTCTGGGGGTGTGGAAATGGAAAGCTCTGGTAGGTGCTGTAGCTCCAGGTCTGGCTGCACAGCTGATAAGGCTCTTGATGCCCCATGAGCTTCCATCTCTATGTAAGATCCACATGTTTTTTTATTTTTAACAGTTAATCAGATGATAGCTGTGTTTTATGGCCGCAATACAGAATGGCAGAGAGTCAGGACAGTAATAGGAAATGAATGGCACTTCTCTGAACGGAAGAGTGAACAGGGGGTCAGTGGCATCTCCTGTGCAGCAGGCAGAGATATGTGCATTTTAGAGTGCATTAAAATTTGATTTTTTCAACCTTAAGTTTGTACGTATGTAGGGGCAGGAAGCAGAGTGGAGCTAAAAAGTCAGACGATGACTAACCCTTCTGTCAATTCTGTTGTATCTTCTGGAAAAGAGGCCATCATGAGTTGGGGTCAGTGTTTTGGAGACAAAGAGGTAATTTCTGACTTTTTGGTCTCTTGAAATAACAGTGTTATTTTAGTTAAGTATAATATTCTCAAATACTCTTTTAGATTCAGGAAAAGAAGATTCTTATTAGCCCTGGAGACTCTCAGTGTGATTTGTATTTTTATTGTATCTAAAGAAACAAGAAGAGCAGTAGACACTGTCTTAAAAAAAATGTAGGAGAGCACAAAGAAGTTACATTTAAAAAAATATGTTTAATTCACTGACAGCTTAAAATTGTTTTTCAAGACAAAATACAAATCTACTTTTAACCATGCTATTTTCTCCATTTTTCCAGTGCTTATGTAGTCTTTACATCTTATTTGTAAAGAGGCAGCTTTGGTTTGAAGTTTTCTTTCAGAATGAGAATAATACTGAATTCTCATAAATTTCCAGAACTGGAAAATTCTATCCTCAGTTAGCTTTAATTCTGCATTGGGCAGTAGTATTTTTTCCCTCAGTCTAAGCTTCAAAGGTAAAAAATTCTTCTGGAAATGCTCTATCATGCTATCTTCACATAGACAGAAATGGTATTTTACCAATTAGATTCAGTGCACATTTTAAAATTTTGCTTCTGCAGTCACGAGGACAACAAAAACTTAGTAGCATCCCAGAAAGGGTTTGAGGCAGAGGTGAGCTTATTTTAACCCGTCCTTTCTGTCAAAAGCACAGCTTCGTAATGGAGTGGAGCTTTGGTTCGCTGCACGGTGCTGCGGGACCAGCTCCCTTCCCAGCAGCAGCTGATCCCCGCACGCTGCGCTGTGCGTGCCGGCACTGGAACAAGCCTGCGTTTGTGTAGGTGTGAGCACGTGCCAGACTGTTAGGCCAATTCCCATTTCTAAAAGGCAATCTATGAGGCTTTACTGCTCATATATTCATAAGTGCTGATTTATAGAGAAATATTAAGAATCGATGATCCATCAAATGTACGACATGAGTCTTCTAGAAAACTGTTCATTTACTTATTATTTCTTTATACTGATATATATTTTTTTCTTTAATGATCTACTTCTCTGTATTAACTGCTTTATGGTTCACATTAAGGAATGAATTTTCTATCTTGTTTTGAAATTTTTGGTTTGAATTGTTAATTTTATGAGTATCTCATTCAGTGGTTATGAATGAGTCATTTGTAGTAATTCTGAAATACTTAACATAGAAATTTTTGAACCCATCTCTTCAAGTTAGTAGGGAAACCAGTTTGCTGTTGGAGGGAGGATTGGAAGGTGACTGCCAAAGATCAAGTGTGGATGAACTATTCTTAAGCAATTAATTCCACTGTTGATTGAGTTAACTTATGTTTTGCAGGGAATATGAGCCAGGATGTTTGGAATCCATTTGGCATAAGCATAGTGAAACTGGCAGGATGTATGTGCATCTATTTTCAATACTGCCAAGCTTCAGTTGTGTACCTAGAAATGAATTTTTTCAGCAGGTCTTTTATTCCAGAAGAGGTGGGATTGTATTGCTGTGTTTGCATATCTAGTGGCACAGTTGAGGGCAGATCGTGCAAATAGAATTTCCTGCTATATATGTTTCTTATGCTATAAGAAAATGCACATAAAGTGGAGAGGAAGGATGATATAGATGAAGAAGAGGGCTGGAATTTGGAATAGTTTCATCCTGCCTAGTTCCACCACATATATTGTGTGAGACTGTGAACAAGGCATGCTCTGCGTCTCTGTGAATCTGTCTGTAAAGTGGTACAAACTATACTTACCTTGCAAAAATCTAGTAAAGCAAAGTGAATCATATCTGAGTGGTGTTTTGGGAGATTTGAACCAAAGATGCTATGATTTATCGTAAGTGCTGAGTAGGATTTAGGATAGAGGATGTTTATTACAGTATACTGCACTCACAGGAGCCGGAGCATTTCTACCTCTTTAAATATATTCTTTCAGTATTTGATCTACTTATCTGTTCTCCCTCCTTCTCCTGGGCAATTCAGAAATCTCTTACCACTCCCTTTTATTCAGCTAAATTTCTTTCTCCAGTTGGTAAACTTTTTCTTTCGTGCTGACCTTCCCAGATCAACAATCCTTTTCTCAAACATGACACATCACGTTTGAGATGTTGACAGTTGTCTCTCATGAATTATCTTCTGCCTCTATCTTCTCCCTTACCCCTCCACTGCCTGGAGCTGTACGGTTATGAAAGAAACTCAAGGTTATGTAAAATTATCATGGGTTTTTTTTTTTCTTAACAGGAAAAACTTACCTATCTAAATAACGTTTTATTTTTCAGATTTTTTTAAGTTCTTACCTATATTTTTATTTTTAATTATATACTTGAAAATTTGCAACCAATTCAGTTTTTAAATCTACTTTAGCAGTTTTTTGACATTTAATTGGTGATAGATTTGATGATAGATTTTTATAACTGGAATTCCTTTTGGAATTCCATCATGTTCAAGAATTTATACGATGAAGAAAATATTTTGTGTTGCTTTTTTAATTGTTGTGGACTTTTATTTTCTTTATCATGAATTATTAGTCTGTTTTTGTTTAGCAGACTGTTTCCATCTATAGAAAGTCACAGCTGTGTTTTTTTTTAATTTATTTTCATTGCTCTATATCTGTTTTCTGAATTTACTTTATCCTTCCTTATTTTTTCCTTTGCATAATGAAATATTTAATATCTATTCTCTCAATATTGCTATATAAACATCTTTGATAGAGATTGAATGTATATATTACAATGTGTATCATATTTTAAAATTATATGTTTTGTGAACTCAGCCCTCAAAATTCATTAAGTTTAGAGAATTGTATATTCCATTTGATCCACTAGTGTAATTAGATGCAACTAGTGAATGTTAAAAATACATCTTCGTATTGGAATTGAAAACGTTCTTATTAGTTTTGCAGATAACATGAAGATGGGAAGAGTACTGAAGGAGTACTTCTTAGGGTCCAATTCAAAATATCTTGATAAACTGGAGGAATGGTTTGAAATCACTCAGACAAAATTCAATCAAGACCAATGCTAACTATTACAGCTTAGAAATGAGAAATCAAATGTTTATGTAGAAAATGGGAAATCAATGTGTAGGCAGCAGTTCAGTGTAAAAATATCTCGGTGTTATAAAAGATGATGAATTGAAATTAATAAATTGTGTGATTCTTTTGCATAAAAAGAGCAAAAGCTCTGTGACATACCGACAGGAATGTTGTTTGCAACACATGGGAGATAAGTGTTGAGCTCTTTTCTGGGGGTGAGATGTCTTGTGAGTATTTTGCTTGGTTTTGGGCATTATGCTTAAAGAATTGAATGAATTACTTGGATGAGATCCAGAGGAGACAAAAAATGTCCAGCACTAGATATTAAAAGGACAAAAGAAGGAGGCTTTTTAATGCTGAATAGAAAGGTTGAGGTGTACATCTGTTAATAATATTGCAACCAGTATGTCTTCTAATGTATGGAAGGTTATTATAAGCAATGATCAATTCTATTTTCCATAGCAAACAGAACAAAAATAATTAGCATAATTTACAACAGTGTTGCTTTGGGTTAGATACAAGAAAACTCATCATATATGACAATACCTAAATACTTAAAAAATCTGTAGGGCATCTGAGTCTCTTTCACTGGATATTTAAAATACATGAGACAAATCTCTGTCAAGAATGGTCTAAGAATACAGTATCTTCTGTTAGAGAGATGAACGAAATGAGACTTCTATTAAGCACAGTCCTGTATTTTTATGATGTTTATCTCTTCTTGCGTAATTAAGCCACTATATGTTAGTGAGATAAGACATGATAAAGTAATCTTTGAACATACTTGACTGATTCTGCAAAGCAAAGTTTTTAGGGAGAAGTGTTAAGAACTTTTACCTATCTATATGCATACATAGGTAAAATACATATACACATAAATATATGTAAAACTTTTTCATATATATGTATATATATGTGGGGGAGTTTATAAGCAAGTGATACTGGAAAAAATAAATGAACTCTTGGATGCACAAATGTTTCCTCAAGACTGAAATCAAACAACATAGGTTGAAAGTAGTTGTTCTGTTCAATTTAATTATGTTCATTTAATATATAGTTTAAGAAACTTTTTTTTTTTAACCTATGGGATAGCAGAGGCTGCTAGAAAATTTGGAGGTGTTAAAGTGAGCTCTGCAGGATGAAAAGAGACAGATAAAGATTATTCGTGGAACATGGAGGAGTAATCTGGGGAGAGGATGTGAGAAAAATAGTAATATGTCTCTATGGTATCCCTGTTGTTTAGTATCTGAGAGAGCTATGAGTTTTAGTTGTCAGTCTTATCTTTTGGAGATATTTAAATAAGTCTCCGATGAGAAGCAGGTTAAGTGATCAGAAAAATGTAGCACATGTTTTGTGAAAACTATTCTTCCACTAACTGGATGTCCTATCTTTTGCTGTTCTCATGTACGAGTTGATTCTGGTATTGGCAGGTCTCTTCTCTTTGATCTACATAGCTTTTATAACAGTACTTGGTGCCCTTTGTATGTATGTAAATATAGGATTCATGAGTTTGGTGGCTGTTATGTGACACAGTTAGCATATTTGTTGTGAAAAGGTACATTGTGTATTTTTCATTTTGGGGAAGACTTGTTCCCTGTGGTGTATGCTGATGTCAATTTTGAACAATGAGTTTGTTGAGATGGAAGGTTGTTTTAAGGTTAGGCTAGAACCTGCGTGAGAAGGTTTGGGTTCATGATTAGCTCTTCAGTTTCAGTGAGATGTCCCCTTAGGTTACTCTTTATCTTTTTGACAATAGTAAAAGTCACTATTCTATGAAACATGCTCTAGGTGACCCTGCTTGAGCAGGATTGAGCTAGATGATCTCCAGAGCTCTTTTCCAACCTCAACCATTCTGTGATTCTCTGTATGATTCTGTTAGTTGGAGAAAGATAGTATGTAAGTGTGGTTGATCCTGTGATGGCTTTCTGCATGAATGTTGCAAAATGGTTTGATGAGTCTTTGGTGCAACATTGTTGGAGAAAAAGAGGAGAGAAAAGGCAGGTGCTGTGTGCTCTGCTGCAAGGATGAGGGCTGTGGCCACAAGCTGTGAACACTGCAGTGGTTCAGCTGTAAAACCCTGGGATGCCCAGCACGGGGCCATTCTTGTAGCTCCTCAGATTGCCTGATGAAAAACCGCTTTGACACAATAGAAGGGCTTCACTTCTAAGCCCAGTAATAATAACCACTGTGACATATAAAAACTGAGCTCAGGTTTACAGGTGGGATAGGACTTTCTGTAAAGAGAGTGTTCCTTGGAGTGAGAAAACAATCTTCAAAAGAGATTTTTTTACAGGAATTTAGATTGAATCATTTATATTGCCATAACTCAAAGAAAAACCTATATAACAAAGACTGTATTGATGAATAAGATTAATAAGCTTAGGTTTATGTGAAGGATTTTTGTTATTTTAAAATAATTTTCTATAATGCATTATTCAATTTGACAAAAAAGTGCTTCTAGATTCCTTTGCTTACTTGTTGTAAAAAGGCTATTTGTCTGTGTCACGTCCACCTGAAGAAGAAAAGAGTTTACGCTTAAACCTTCATGGTAGTACGTGCTTTGACAGACAAGCTAGAGTAAGTGGGGCTGCAGCCTTGAGAGATGTTACAGCTTGCAGATATTAACCAGGCTGCTTTTGGAAGCTACCGTTTGTTGCAGCAAAACTGGCAGAAGAGAACATACGCCAATCACAGCAGTGATTATTTCAGCTGTGCCAGCAATTCCCCCAGCATTTTAGCTTAAAATGTTACACTGAAGGTAGGTTTGTGTTGGTGGTGCATGGTAGACACGTACACACATGTGTACGCCCCACTGAGTCAGCCCAGCAGAGCTGGCTGGGCAGGCAGCCGTGGCCACAGTCCTACACTAGCAGAGCAAAATGGGCAAGTTTTTGGACCTGAAAACCCTAAAAAGTGGTGTAAGAGAGCATGTGAGGCCATGCCTTAAAGACAAGCTGGAGTACGACTGTTCCCCTGCATCCACACTAGTGCTGTATTCATGCTTGGCTGTAGGATTTCTCTAATCATATCCTGTAGTTCTTCTCTCAAAAGATTTGTTGGAATTAGGCTGCCTTTCATGGCATGGGCAGGGAATTATGGGAAGAAATTTAGGACTGACTTGTTTAACCAATATTCTTCTGTGAAAGCAGAAGTTAAACTGTGCCCAATGCATGGGACTCTGAGACTGGATTTTTTTACTATCTTTGACCCAGATCCTGTTGGATGAGAACAGACAACACTGTCACTGCAGCTGAGCGGTGGCCAGGTTTACCTCTGAAATGAATGTGAGCCCTAAGAATTACAAAATTGAAAAATTGCAAAAATTGCGAGACTGGGAAACAGTGTCACAGACGGTCTTGAAATGCTGATACAGGGAGTGAAAATAGCAATAATTAACAGCTTCAGTGGTATGTTAATACTGGAGTTATGTGATCATCACTCTTCTATGCATTTCCATGTCTGAGAATTACTTTCAGGCATCATGTTTATATATAGCATTGTGCATAAAAGTCATCAAACTTGATGAATTCCATGCAGTTGAGTGGAGTTTGTGCTCCTGCTCATAGGTATAGATAATAAGCACATAGATATATGTGCTCCTTCGTAGTTATAGATGATGTAAATATGTATGTAATCTGCAAGCTGTGCAGATGGCAAATGAATTTCTGATTACAAAATTTATAAAGTAAGTGAAAGAAAGCTTAGCCTACACTGTACCGTGACTCATAGGAGCCTCTCTGTTTGCCTCAGTAATTATCTATAGGGAGAGAATCCTGGCTGCATCTTCTAAAATAAGGAGGCAAATACTGGGAGTGAGAATCTTTTCTAGAGCTGTTCCTGCCCATAAGTCTCTAGAGAATTTTTTTTTTCCTTTTTAACAACTGTCAGCATAAAGTGTTAGAGAGAAGTTAGATATAAGATTGCCTAGTGTTCAGTTTGATAATAAGTGCCATCAATTTCAAATGTTCACAGGATTATGTTCTGTCTCTACAATTAAAAAAAAAAGTAAGAAAAATGGATCACAGAACATTAGCATAATTGCTGTAATGCAAAGGCTTTGCATGCTGTCTATTAGTATTTTCCAAACCATCTGACTTGTGATAATTGGTATCAGAGCTGTTTCTATGTGATTTATTAGATAAGCACAGTATTTCAAAACCCATATTTGCAGAATTAAGGCCAGAGGTTCTCCAGCTCATGAAAGGAAAGAAATTCCTTGCATTTTCTGTATTTTGGGGACCTGAGTGAAAATAGCCATTAATAGAAAATAACTAATTGATTTGAGACAAGTAGAAAGGGACTACTAGAAATTTGGGAGTATCGATACTGACTTGCTACTAAGGCTTCTCTACTGGTCAAACTGATTAAAACTAGCTGGCATGAGTATTGGCAAAAGTATAGCTATAGCAGCAGGCAGCTTCGCGTTGGCCAGTCACAAAAGCATTTACCTGTCCTTAAAAGCATTGAAGTCTGCACTAAACTCCCTTTTGCCTTAGCTATCATGCTAGCTAAGCACAGTTAGGTAATACCAGCACTGTCTGAGCCTGTATACAGTACCTGCAATGTCTCACTCACTGTTACGGCTGGATATTGTAGTGTCAAAAATAAATGAAGGCACAGATGGTACTGATCTCAAAGTATAATCCAAAAGTATACTCAAAGCATACATTTTCTATGCTGCTAATTGGGGCTGTGTTTTAGACCTGTCCTAAAGATGTCTGTTGGTAAGGATATTGTAACATTATGCTTGCTTGACTACTCTTCCATTGTATAGATACTTGAAGATCACCTGTATATGTATTTTGATACATGTATTTTTACTGATGTCTAAAATAATATTTTTACTTACATTATAGCACCAAGTGTGATAGTCCAGCTTGGGCCAGATATTGTGTAAATATATACAGCACTTGTCAACATGGTTTGTTAGCTTGGATACCACACCACAGAGTGTCATTGAATCACTTTTAGTCTGGAGATGATTCTCATCCAGCTGATATGCAGCATGCTCAGAATGAGTTCAATCTCTGTCCGCATCTGGAAAGAGGAGTAGGAAAATATGCCTGAGGTTGCACACTAGATCAGTGGGGAGGCGGTTGTGTTACTCTAATACTCTGTGATGCCATATCGTCTTCTCCTGCTTTTTAATTCTTCTGGCCTTTCTGCAAAACTCAATCCCTTCTATGTTTTAGTTGCTGCTCTCTGAATTGCTTCCAATTTCTCTCCATCTTTCTTTTATGGAGTTCAGCCACCCAAGCGGACTGCAATAGTTTAAGTGAGATTACACTGGTTATTGTACTAAAGACAGAGTATCATGTTGGAAGTGTATGACGTGGTACCCTTAGGAGTGGTTACCTTGTTGGTTGCTATATTCTCTTATACACAAATACTAGACTCACTGTTTACTAGCACCTCTAACTGTTTATTGCCATATTACAGTTACTTGATAAGACAAAATCATTTGTAAATCATCCTTTCAACAGTTTTCACTTTTACTTTTCTAATTTTCTTATGTTGCTAGGTTTGTATACTGTTCAATATATTGTTCTTCAATTATATTTACAGTACCATCCAAAAGTAATTATCACTTTTAGTCTCTCATTTTTACTCATTTGGAGTACTACATTTCTCCTGAAAGAAATCCGTTAAAGGACGTATTCAAAGACAAATGAGTACTGGGTTTAAGTCTGCCAAGTATAGAATAGTATTGCTACTTACATGGGCATATTTATTGCATAGGTGATATATTGATAATCTAATAAAACTAATAAAATTTAATAAATTTAAAAATGTGATGTATTAAACTTCACTGGTGCTTTCTTTTTGAGTAGTAAAATTCTTCCATTCATAGTAGGGCATATATGTATACCAATAAATAAATAAATATTTATGTAAAAATTTAGTTTAGCTCAAACTCACATCTTAAGTGTTATTCTTGAGTTTTTGTAATATCATACTGCCTAGCCTTGGCCTAAAGTCCTTTTTGGGGAAGAAAAAAGAATTCCCATCCTAAATAGCTTACAGTCCAAGATCAGAGAAAACAAGAGTACAAGAAAACAGAAGGATCATGTTACTCTGAGTGGCAAACTGTGGTTAAGGCACATCAGCAGCCTATCACTCAACTCTTTCTGGAGAAGGAGAGGAAGTATTTCTTGCTAGATTGACTGATATTCTTGGAAAAAAACAGAATTTCAGATAAGTAGCAGGTCTGAAACAGAAGCTAAGTACATGCTTGCTTGGAAATTGAACAAGTAATTAATCCGATGGTTTAGGAGATAACACTAGCTGGTGAGCAAAGTTTTATGTTGGTAAGTGGAGAAAGAGGGTGTGTTGTCAAGAATGTTTTAGGGAAAACATTTGAAAGAGGGTAATGAAGTTTTGGAAGGGGAGTTACTGCCAGCGGCTGTGGCAGACAGAGGGATGCATTTGCAACTTTGGGCTTGTTAGAGACATGGGTGAAACAGCCGTGGCTTCTCTTTTAGTTTGAAAAATTGGTCTTCAGTTTGCATGTCAGCTATTTACAAAATATTGTGTGAACAGTTACAGGAAGTATTCTGAAATATTTAAGAGTGCTTTTGTTTAGAGGCGGATTGCATGTGGCCTGCTCTGGGCTTACTGAAGCCAACAAAATTCTCCTACTGACTTCAGAGATTCACATCAGGTTTTCTAGATAGAGGGTAATGAGGTGCACAAAAAATAATGTGGTTTGATTATGATATTCTGCCTGAACGTGAGGGGGAATTTCTTCACTGTGAGAGTCACGGAGCACTGGAAGAGGTTTCCCAGGGAGGTTGTGGTGTCTCCCTCTCTGGAGATATTCAAAGCCTGCCTGGACGTGACCCTGTCTAACATGCTCTAGGTGACCCTGCTGAGCAGGGAGGTTGGACTAGATGCTCTCCAGAGGTCCCTTCCAACCTTCTGATTCTATGATTGTGTGATTCTATGATCTGCTCATTCCTGGTATCTTCTATTTATTTATTAAGTAAAGAAGCCTTTTGAATGTTGCTGGAACTATAATTCTATGGCCATGCTATCTGTTTTAAAATTTTGTGTTTTATTGCCTCAAATTAGCATAGAAATAAAAGAGAAATATTTTTACCATGCTGAATGGCTGCCAGATCTGCTTTCTAGGCTGCTCATGTGAGTCTCAGTGCCTCGGAGAAGCAGTCTAAATGCCTGTGTTATTGGCCAGAGGCTGGTTGTCTGAACGGGGAGACAACCGGATACGCAGCTAGGCAATCCAGGAAAAGAGTCAGCTGTAACTTAGTTCATTATGTATTTACTGAGCAGGTAAACAGGCTTGTTGGGGTTTGCTGTCTTCCTAAGTAGCTTAGAAACTTTAGGAGCCCTGCTCTGCATCAATACACTTGGCAGTCACATATGGAGAGGAGAGACCTTGGGCGGAAGGACAAGGTGCCAGCAAGCCAGAGCAAATGCTGATGGGAATAGCTACAGATCTTAAGCTTTGAGGTGTCAGTAAATTTCTTTAAAATTTTTGGTTTACATTGTATCATCATTCTCTACTAGAAAATGGCTCACTCAGAAGATTTCGGAATAATTCCATTCTAATTTTCAATTAGAAGAAAAAGTTACAGTAATTCCCTTCTCTCATTGGAACATGTGTGAGAACTTCCAATGGCCAAATGATGTATTTGAAGGGGAAATGAGTAAGATTTTTTTTTTTTTTATGTTCACATGAAATTATTTTTTTTTCTTTTACTTGTACCTTTCCCTGTATGCCCGCTGGTGCAATATTTGTATGCTAAAATTGAAGAAAAGGCCCCTTATTTTAAGTTATTTTCCTTTGCCCAGTCAGTAGAGCACCTCTGTGATTATGCAAATATAATAAGATAGAATCATAGAATCAGTAAGGTTGTAAGGGACCTCTGGAGATCATCTAGTCCAACCTCCCCGCTCAGCAGGGTCACCTAGAGCATGTTAGACAGGGTCACGTCCAGGTGGGCCTTGAAGATCTCCAGAGAAGGAGACTCCACAACCTCCCTGGGCAACCTGGTCCAGTGCCGTGTCACTCTCAAGGAAAGAAAGATGGACTGCAAATGCTTAGTAGTCTTCTTTTTTGTACCTGAGCTATGCATAGGGATGCACTGGCTGCATCATAAATAGCTCGAGTATTGCTGTTTCCTGTGGTCTTGCCTTGAGTTTTGAGAAATGCCTGACTTAATGGACCGAGACTTCTAAATGTGGCTGTGGATATGGGAACTGGTTTTACATTACACAGTACTGTTGGATCTGTGTGGGTTCCCAGTGTTTTGCATAGATTCAAAAACTATATCAGTTCTGAAGTATTGTGAAATCTTGTGTTACTTTTGTACAGATTTTTTGAAAGTTAGAAAGATTCAGCAATAAATGGTTTCCGATGAGCAATACATAGCTTTTATCTATCATGGTGATTCAAGTAAATGTGACTGCATGTTAGCAGGGCTAGACTTTGCAAATATTTTTAACTAATGTATATAAAGAATGGAGATAAGATAGGAAAATATTATATACTGTAATATTGAAGCTCTAACAACTGTTAGCAATAAGTGATTTGGAAACGTGCATAACTTGTTTTTCTTAAGAGTTGAAATTTAAGGGAGTTATAATGGAAGAGTTAAATGTCTTTTAACATGAATAGTAAAATGTATTTCATAGTAAGACTCAAATATGTCTTCCGATCAACTGATTGAATTAAATATCATTAAAATATTCAAGATATTCTGTCTTTGGACCACACACACACACACACACACACACAAAATCTGTTAAGTGTGTTCAGTACATCTCAGTGAAATCCATTCACATATTTTAAATCTGACTATGAGTGTTCACATACTATAACTTACTGCATAATTCTATTTGTCCCATAAATAGAATGAATATTTTAAAGCAGCGCATATGTAGTTCTGGAAGAAAAACTGAGCTGTCAGTAACAGGAAATTTATTCTGGCAACTGTGATAAAGTATCACATCTTAGAGGATTTTTTTTTTGGGGGGGGGAGCGTTGTTTTGTTGCTTTTTGAGTTTGAAATTGTGTGACTATGAGAACCACTGAAGCATATTGCACTGATTAAATGTAGTACTCGGGAATCTCAAATGTCACAAAACATATGGAATATCAGGAACATTTATCACTGTTTGAAAGGACTGTCTAAAGCCGTGATAGCCTGGTCTAACAATTGTGCCAATAAAATAGACAGTGAATGAAATGAAGATTTGGTAGCTTGAAAACATGTGAAACAAAGTTGGAACCAAAAGCTTGGGTTGCTATGGAATGACAGCTTCTTCTTACTCCTCCTCCTCTTTTAAAGGAAGGATGAAGACTGTGGTCAGAAAAGCCATGCCGACACTATTTAACCTTATTCTAGAATAAACAAGCATTGAATCTGCATATGTTTTGAATTTTGTAAAATAAATTTTGAGCACAGCAAGGTATTGTCATGCATTTTATTTCAGTCAGGACAGACTTGTATATGTGAATATTGTTAGACCAAATGTATTATTTTCTCATTATGTTTAACACTTCAGTCTAATTTTGGTGGGGAAAGGAAAGACTCTGCTGAGGCAACTTAATTTAAAATATTTATTTAGTTTAAAATGTCTGTAGGATAGTGTTAAAGCAAGGGAGGAGACAATTTCTTGGAAACAATCCACAAGTATAAGCAGATTGTTCACTCAGTCTGAGGACTGCGTTTTTAATGTATTCAAGGGAAAATGGAAAATGGATGAGTATTACTTATCAAATGTTTGAAAACCTTACAGGAGATGCAGAGGCACTTTCTGAAAAAAGTTCTGGTTCCTTTTTTCTTTGACTATCTTTTCTTGCCATTCCATTGAAACTTTACCTAATGGAAGTGCAAAATGTTTACACTGATTTACTATTCGATGAAGCAATGTTAGACTTTTTGTTTCGTATAAAAAAATAAATTTTCTTGAAAAGAGAAAAAAAAGAGAAATGGTGACTGCTACAAGACAGTTTATAAAGAATTCTTAAAGTAATGTAACTAGGTAACTGCAAAGCATTACATTGTTTGTCATATGCATCAATTTTATGTACTGAAAGTTGATCATTTTAAGTTTTATTTGATTTGTAATACAACTTTGAACTCCTCTGACAGAATATCACAAAACTCTTCAGTAGAAATATGAGTCTTTCATATTTTTTTGTTTGGGAGCAGGCAAAAGTATATAAGCATGTGTGTTTGTATATATAGGTCTACAAAAACTCAGTCCATGTAACTGACATCTGTGTTACAACTTCCATAATTTAGGAAATAATATTATTTGATCTTATTGTCTATAAATCTTTGACACTTAAAATATATATTTAAGGTTAAGTCCATGGTTACAAAAAATTTTAAGACATATTAACTTTCTATTAATATATTTTAACTTAGTTGAAAAATTTTCCAAATCTCTTATATAAGTAGAAAAAAAGATTTGAAAATGTTCTCTGTGTAACTCTGAAATAGCTAAATTACGTATAGAAGCTATTGCAAAATAAGGTAGGATATCAAATTAAAATATGGTAAGTGTTCTGTGCTGTCTTCACTTAAATTCTAAAGTGAACAAAATTACCTGGACAAAAAAAAAATTAGGACTAATGGAATAACAGTGTCTGTAGGAGAAGCTATTATAGGTTGTTTTCCCTGGGTAGATAAGTCTTGAGTCAGTAGAGGCACTGGGTTGAATCTGGGTCATCTGACTCCTGCTTGTACAGTTAGCTGTCTAGGCTCTTTCTCTCCGCTAAAAGCCTCTCGTTGTGGAATTACATTACGATGTTTTATACTTGTGATACACTGTGATGTTAAAGATTATTATGGGATATCGCTAGTTACGATTTTATAGCATCCCACTGAGACATCTACACAGCTAGGTTGATGTTCTTGAAAAAAAATTACTGACTTACTCTTGGATTGTGGTTATAATAACACATGTGCTACATTTTCATTATTTGACATATACAAAGAACATTTTCCTTTTCCTAATATTTTATTATAATTTGGAATAGAAAATGAAGTCATTTGCACTTTACCTTTTTGAAAATAAGGTAACAATGTATTGTAGCAGTTCATGACTAAATAGATTATGCAGATTTTAGCAGAAGAATATACTTGCAAAATCTGTAGATATTGTAGAATGTTTTTTCTGCAGATTTTGGACACGACAGCTATAACATTTCATAGCTAACAATTGTTGAGTAATACATTCAAGGTACAGGAAAAGGTTTCAGTAGCTATATCCAGTACCCTGAGTTCAAGACTTCTTGATTCCTTACAGTTCCTAGGGAAAAGTAGATACCTCAGAATGGGGTATCTACAGAATGGGTCTAAAACAACCAGAACAAACATCTGGGGATGCCCTATCCCATAGGAAACAATAAGCACAGTTGGTATTTTTGAAATCCTTCCTCTTCCTAGAGATCAAGCACCACTTTCAGGATGTCACAGAGACAGTATATAAAGCCTTTCCTTGGTCACTCATAATTATTGGATTTAGGCATACTTCTGTAGGTTCTGGGCTTTTGGTACTAATTCTTGACTTTATTCCAAATTCTTATCAGAAGGGCAAGATATTACAAATGGAAAAAAAATCTACCTATTGCTCCTCAAGCTCTCTGCTGAGGCATTGTAGGAAATTTTTGTAAAAGTTTTCAGTGACAAAAGCTTTATTCTTCCAAGTTGTTTACCACCAATTTGATAAACTTCATGGAGACTATTAAATTAAAGAGAAAAACAGTAGTTTTAAAAGTACTAACAAGTGAGAAAAACTCATTCTTCATAATAGAATTTTTCTATATACTTGAGCAACTCAGCTATCAAACAGCAGTAGTATCTGGAGTTAGTAAGGTGGATGTAACAAATACTGCTTGAATATTTTTCTGCAATCAAGGCAATTTTATATGTTTATCCATCTACAGGATTTGTTATATGTAGTCTTTCAAAAGCAGCTTGAGATTAGAGACAGTATTATCTTTTGAAGGGGTAGTTATGATGCTGATTTTATGTATTAAACAGATCTGTTGTCTAGATTAAGATTAAGATTCATTCAAGCAACTGAGTTATTGTATCATGAGAGATATCTAGTTATTTTTAAAGAATAGTGTCTGTTTTACACTGCTCTTATGATCTGAGCAGGATTTGGAGAATTCCTACTGTATTTGTCTATTAGTTAAGAAATGCTATATGCGAAAATATATGTTTAGTTAATATATGCAAAGAAGCTAATTCCTGACTATTGAGAGGTAATGTCTGCGTTCCATCCTATTCAACTTCTTCATTAGTGACCTGGATGAGGGGACAGAGTGCCTCCTCAGCAAGTTTGCTGATGATAGCAAGCTGGGAGGAGTGGCTGACACACCTGAGGGCTGTGCTGCAATTCAGAGAGACCTGGAGAGGCTGGAGAGTTGGGTGGAGAGGAACCTCCTGAGGTTCAACAAGGGCAAGTGCAGAGTCCTGCACCTAGAGAGGAATAACCCTAGGCACTAGTACAAGCTGTGGGCTGAGCTGCTGGAGAGCAGCTCTGCAGAGAAGGACTTGGGAGTGCTGGTGGATGACAAGTTGACTATGAGGCAGCAATGTGCCCTTGTGGCCAAGAAGGCTAATGGTCTCCTGGGGTGCATTAGGAAGAGTGTTGCCAGCAGATTGAGGGAGGTGATCCTACCCCTCTTCTCAGCTGTGGTGAGGCCTCATCTCGAGTGCTGTGTCCAGTTCTGGGCTCCCCAGGACAAGAGAGACATGGAGCTGCTGGAGAGAGTCCAGCGTAGGGCTACAAAGATGATCAGAGGTCTGGAGCACCTGCCCCTATGAGGAACAGCTGCGAGAGCTGGGCCTGTTTAGCCTGGGGAAGAGAAGACTGAGGGGGGATCTTATCAATGTGTATGAGTACCTGAAGGAAGGGTGTCAAGGGGGTGGGACAAACTCTTTTTCAGTTGTCCCGTGTGACAGGACAAGAGGCAATGGGCAGAAATGGAAGCACAGAAAGCTCCGCCTGAACATGAAGGGGAATTTCTTTCCTGTGAGAGTGACGGAGCACTGGCACAGGTTGCCCAGAGAGGTTGTGGAGTCTTCTTCTCTAGAGATCTTCAAGGACCACCTGGATGCAACCCTGTCTAACATGCTGTAGGTGACCCTGCTGGGCAGGGAGGTTGGACTGGATGATCTCTGGAGGTCCCTTCCAGCTTTACTGATTCTATGATTCTATGATCATTTCCTCTTATCCCATTGTTAGGTACCCCCAAAAAAAGTCTGGTTCCATCTTCCCCATATACTCTTATCAAAGTTGTAGACAGTGAAAAAGTCTCACAAAACTTCTCCTCTCCAGGCTGAACAGACATATGTTTTCCTAGCCTTCTGACAAGCTTGATGACCTCCACTGGACTTGATCAAGTACATCCATGTCTTCCTTGTTCTTCTGGAGCCTACAACTGGACCCAGTACTCCAGATGTGGTCTTACAAGTGCTGAATAGAGTGGAAGAATCCTTGGACCTACTGGCTACATTCTTGCTTTTCAGGGTCTGGTTGACCTTCTTTACTGCAGGGATGCAACTGCTGATCCATATTCAACTTGTCCAAATCTTTTTCTGCAGAGCTACTTTCTAGCCAATCAGCCCGTCACCTGTACTGATGTGTGGAGTTATTCCTGGCCGAATGCTGGACATTTGCCTAGGACTTGCCCATAACTGTTAATAACTACAGCAATATATAGCTGTCACAACTATAACTATTGCAGTATTTTAAAGTAATATTGATAACATTTAAAGCTTGCAAGATATCCACAATATTCTATAATTAGAAAATTATCAGTGCCCTTTTGGGGTCTTTTTTTAAGGACAGGTTGGTAGTGATAGTTGCCTGTTTTTCTTGGCAGTAGTTTTCCAGAAGAAGAAATGCTCTTAGAGCTTGGGGGGGGGGGGGGGAGGAGGAGGGGACAAAAAAGCCCACCAAAACTTGGAATCAGATCTCTTGCAGACTTAAATTTATACTCAACAGTGTCTTAAAATACCTATGCTCCCTAATTGCTTGTTATGTTTTAAAAGGAAAAAAAAAATCTATCATGTTAGACTTAGAAAGAGTATAGAGGAGAGCTTTTTACTACAGGCTTTCTGAAGGAATGTAGTTGAGGTCAATTGTGATAAAAAATCATTATTTGGCTGTTTATTGACTTATGTAACAGAAGTTTGTTAGCATCTATTAATAAACTGAAATAATTGCATACACACATTGCATATGATTTTGATTAAGTCCTTTTCTTAGTAACTTCAGAAGCCTAGAATTACTTTCTTCAGCACAGGTTTTAATAAACTGTGTTGTGGGTACCTACTGCTAGCAATGCAGTTGTTTTCCGTATAGTAATAGATATGATAATTGACACAGTGTGTAATATGGTTATTAGATAGTATATGATTTTTATTAGAATTTTCTGTTTGTTCAAATCAGGAGGTCCAGTCCAAAATCTTTGAATTATTAAGCCCCAGAAATAATGCATAGTTGGGAACTGTGTAAGCTGATGAATGTCAGCACAGGTTGATAGAGTGATGCTACATAGTTGTGTAGTGCATTAGAATCTCCCATAAGTGGTAATCTAGGGATACAACTGAAAAAATAAGATTGCTTCACAACAATTTTAGACATGAGCTCTAAGTTTCAGTTTTAAAATATACTGGTAACAGGCATTAAGAGTTTACATTTTTTTAGCCTATTCCAAAAAACCTTTCAATAACCAACTAATTCACATAATTTCTGTTGGTACATCTTGAAGCATAGCCTAGATTAATATTAATAACTTAATTTTTAGATGGACTTGCCTTTGTAAAACAGGAAACTGTTACAATTCCAGATGTATCTGACCAAAAAAGTTGACTGGAAATAAAGAGTTGTATAGTAAGTGCTTGCTGCCTATGAAAGTTGGGTTCTTGTTGGGAGTTCAGTGAGTATCGCATCGTTGGGAATGAAAGTTAGTTCTCTATGTGGGTTTGGATGTCCCATTGACTTAGCTGTTTGTTGACAGAATTTGCTGCATTTTAGTCTTTTTCACATTAATGGGCCAAAAATGCTACATCACTGCTGTTTATTGCTGGACTGAACAACACACATAAGCTTGGCTCTGATTATTCAGTGCTAACACTGAGTGATTTATTGGCCCTGGTGAGCCTTGGTTATCAGAAGATTCCCAAGGCTCAGCAGTTCTGCAGGCACACAGCTTTAAGTGCAATGCGTGAAGGCAGTTTACAGAGGCCAAAAAATGTCTATGTTGCTAATTGAGTTTTATCTAAATAGTTTTATGTAACTCCTTATTAAGCAGGTGCCCTTATTGGTTTCACAGTTTGGTAATCTTGTAGAGTATTTATCCTTGAAAACATTTTTTCATCTTCTACTTGCACATTTTTCTGAGTAAACTTTTTATTTATTCTTGAAATGTTTTGAAAATATTTTTTCCTTCCTTTTCTAATGAAAGAAAATGTATTTCTGTGTGTTTGTGTCTGTGTGTGTGCCTATATGTTTGGCGGTAAAAGAGAGGATCAAAATGGCTGTTGTGTATTGCAAAATGAAAATAGATACTGCTTTGCTGGATTTAGAAAATATTTCAAGTAGTTAACAGTCACTCCTGGGGATTCTCAATGAACATTTATAGTATTTAAGACGTAAAATATTTTAAGACTTCTAAAATCAATGCTTCCTTCATAAATTTGCTATCTTAATTTAAAAGTTATATAATGAAGGCAAGGCACAGGTAATTTTTGCGCCCCTGTGGCTAGTTAAGGTCAACCCAATTATTCATGTGCTCCATAACTTCCAATTTTCATGTGTTAGTTGGTCAGTCTGCTGATCCCTCATAGACCTTCACACTGAGTTGTTTCAATGTTTCATTGTGAAAAGATTGTATCTTACAGTGAAAGTCTAACTAGCATCGGTATTTCTTTCCTAGTATTCTGTTTATGCCAGGAATGCTTTGTGTGGAGAGAAGAACAGAAAAGAAAAAAAAAAAAAAAAAAGAAAGAAAGAAAAGAAAGAAAGAAAAAAAAGAGAGAAAAAAAGATTGTTTCTAGATAAAAGGATTAGGTTTTTTGTTTGTTTGTTTGCTTGTTTGTTTAAAACTATTCTGCCTTGCAGAACAGGACTGTAAAGCATGCAAATTATTGAAGCCTTTAAATGTTAAATTATGTTTGAGACTTTTAATCTACAGGACTGCCTATATTCTAAACTTTAATTGAAAAAAAAAACAAAAAATATATATTCCTCATAAGGGGAGTGACATCTGCTGGTTGTTTGGAAAGGCCAGATTTGGAGAATCTATGCAAATCAGAATTTCAAGAGAAGGGAGAAATCTCCCTCCTCCAGTTTGATTCACCATGGTGAGGCTTGGAACTTGAAGGTAAATCCAGCCAATTTAAATGCTGCTCTCATTAGATGAAAGAAATTTACCCATCTCCCTCTTTCTTTGGAAGAGAGAGGTGAGGGAACAAAAAAATAATGTAGAGGTAATACAGAGGTTAAAAAAATCAATTTCACATTAATTTGAGACAATTGCAAACACATTTAGGCCTTCAGTAAGTTTAAAGCAATAATAATTATTTTTGGATACATATACAAACCCCCATGTTTTGCAATGTATACAATTAAAAATAAGATAATACCATCATAAAATTTCATCAGATTCATAGATTTTCCATATTTTTTATATTTTTTTAAAAATATGTTATTCCTATTGATTCTTTCTTTGTGTTTCAAATGGTTGAACTTCAACTTGTTTCTAACTTTAGTTATACTGAATTGTTTGTTAACAGTTAACAGTTAAACTGAACTGATTGTTAAGATTGCGATGGTATCTTGCTGCCACTTGGTTCTTCTAAGCAGGAAAAATGCTGATTTTACAATATTCAGCTTTTCTGAATTCTCCAGAGACCTGAATTCTTGTTCATTTTTATATTTTACTAGTCAGATCAGTCTAACTGACTGGGAGACTACAGTGATAGTTCAGTTGTCATGTGTGAATCTGGTCTGTAAAGAATCCAAGGAAGATTACTGTTTCTTGTCATTTAAGAGTAGAGTGGGGAGAGCATGAGAAAAAAAATCATCTTTTTTATACTTAATATTTTGAAAGAATTAATGTATTTTTTTCTAGATTTCAGGTAGTTAAAATTAGATGGGTTATCTGTTAATTTTAGCACTTTGACAAAATCTTCTGGTTATGAAAATTAGAACTGTTTCTCTTAGGATATCCTTTGCTGCAGTCCTGTAAAAATTACAGTCTGCTGTAGTAGAAGCATATTTATGAGGAAACTAGGAAAGATTTAATACAAGAGGTCCACAGTAATAGATAAAATTAGAGAACTGCATAATGTATGTGATAAATAGCAGGTTTCTGCTATAAAAATGCTCATGTAAAATTCACATATTCTTCTCAAAGCAACAATATTTTTATTCCTAGTGCTGTACCTAGACATGTCTTTCACTGGAATGAACTGTTAGATATTTTGAAATACGGTTTTCTCAGACCGCAGTCGTTCCCTGATTACAGGTTATTTTTCTCCCTCCTATCAGTAGCGTTCTGCAGTAACAGTCTGCTGAGGTCTCTGTTGTACCCCCCTAAAGAAGTGAAGCTAAGCACCGGCCTCTTGGCCCAGTTCTATCCCTGAAGCATACCGATTATCCCTAACTCCATGAAAAATGTATTCTTTTCTTCCGTGCCCACGTGAAGCTATCGGAATCGCCTTTGTGTAAAAGGAGAGCAGGGGACATAAAAATGAAGCTAGTCGAACGCTGCACTGGCTGTCTTCAAGCCGAGGCAGTCAGTGGTATTGCCGAGAAGTGTCCTTCCCTCTTGCAGGCCCTGCCGTCGCCTTTATCCTTGGCGACGGAGATAGATGTGTTGATGCTAGCTAATACTCTGTCCACAGCCTGTGATGTGGATGGATTTTACTCTAGGTTTCATAAGTGGTAAGATGTTTTCTGCATAAGAAACGATGGAGCGTGCTGTGCGTAAGATGATTTCCTGTCATGTCCTAGTATCCTCATTTCCTGAGTATATTCACCTTCATAGATCTGTGATTGTCTGTTTTTCATGCGTAGCAGCTCTTGTGGCCTTTGAGTCAAGGAGAAATCTGCTGCAGAAGTACCTTGTGTATTTTGGAGGTAATTTTTTTTTTTTCCTAAAACATAGCACTTCTGATGTGAGGAATATTTGAATAATAACTTGGATACTTTAATAACAAACTGAATGTGATTCTGAATACTGACCAGGCACAATATTAATGGTTTCAGTCTGTGCATTTTTCATATTTTATTGCTTCTTGAATCCCCTTCTCTGGAATAAGATTATCTCTGCTAAAATAAATGACATGTGCAAGTTGCTTTTATTGAAGTCTGTTTTAATTGTAATGAACTGCAATATAATTAGAAAGTGTTTATTGTATTATGGCAACAAAGTACCAATCACGAACTGAAGTCTGACATTGGAGCAGGCAGTTTGTGATTATTACTGTATGTCAAGATCTTCATTAATATGCACATTAACTGAACATAATTGACTATAAGGCAGCTGGACAGTGGTAAAATATTTAGTAATGAACCTCTCACTGCAGTATTTTCTGCCTCAAGGAGAACAATAAAAGTGTCCACATTTTCTTTTAATACCCTTTAGTAAATGCTGGCATATTAGCAAGCAAAATGATATGATCACATGAGGACTTGGTAGCTTCTACTTCTCCAGATCACTAGGGCTATTAATTCTAAGGCTGAAGATTTATGAAGGAAACAGAACAAAGTGTCTTTGGAGCTGTGATCTCTGGTGCCTGACCATATCATTTATAATCCAAATTAAAAGAACAAACAAACACAATAAGGCAGCTGGTTTTATTCTACTAAAAGTTGGGCTTTTTTCAGTTCAGCAGTTTTCAGTTGATTTTAGGGTAACAATTTGTAATTTTAGGAAATAACTACCCATCCGAACAGAGGCTTTATTTGGTCAGCATCTTTTTTGAAACTGATACAGAATCGAAGAAAGTATATCATACAGTATTGTTTTGTTTTTCATTATTTTTATAAGTATTACAAAACTAATGGATCACACACTAATATTTCAGAGATATTTGATGGTGTCTTACCATCAAATTGTTTATATTTTGTCGTACCAAATGAAATTACATTTCAGTGATGGGTAACTTAAAAAAATATATACACAATAATAATAATGCCTCAAGTTTATCCCGCATCTATTAGTTGCTTCAGAATTATCAAAGGAATAATGTATTTTTTAAATCTGATTTTATATGAGCTTTCCATCGCATCCTATCATACAGCTCATATTGGTGGAACATAATGGATTAGACACAACAACTTTATAATTAGTAGCTTTTTGTATTTTGTAAGAGTTAAACCTCTCAACAGCAAAGGACTGAAGATCTCAATTTTCTTCAGAAAACATAATTATGTAACTGCACATAAAAAGTGTGTTGCAACAAATGAGAGACAATGTAATAATACTGTGTTTATTATCATCAATTTCCACCTTAATCTCCCTTATGTACTTTCATTATAAAGTGTTACCAGCATAATATACTAGAATATTGGAATGATCATGTTCTGTTAAAGTATTTGATGTTACTGCCCTTCAAGTTCTCATTACACAGAGCTATTGAGGTCTTTGCTTCACACAGGTCTGTAATATTCCGGTGTTAAATACAGAACAAATTAACTTTGCTGGAGTGCTTTCAAAATAGATAATCCAGTTCTGTACTGTGAGTTTTCAAAGGCTTTTGTTGGATTTTGCTGTATTTTAAGACTTGATAGGAATTTATTCTTTTCGATCCAGCAAACTGTCATCAGCAATTTATTTTTTACTCTTTGAGCTAGATTCTAAGGCTTCAGGAAAGACATGTTCCTTCCTTTTATTTAGATTTTTGAGCATAGCTATGTAGAGTAATCTCCTGGAGAAGATTTGCTTTAGTATTCCATGTAGATTGATGCAAATAATTCTATTTAGTAAAATTGAAATGAAAACAAACAAAAGTTGTTGATTTTCCTCCTGGTTTTGGAATTCTTTCAGCCGAGAAGCTTCAGCTCAGATCTACCATCCGTAGGTTTTGTCCAGATCTTTTAAAGTTAGATTTTGATTTAAGTCTTTTATTCAACTCTTTGTGTTTTCTTAGATTTGTTTTATTTTCACGTGATTGGGCCTAGGTCGCTGAGTGAGTCGGTGGCATCAGAACCTGAGACTCTCCTGCTGTTTTGTGTGCTGATAATTGGCATAAGTGGACTTTCTTACTTTGTATTACTGCATTGAGAGAGAGCTCCGCTGTCCCTTCTTTCAGATTTATTTTGTTGTCGTGTGACTACTGTTGTTAGTACTATTATGTCATGAATACAAATAGTATATTCAAGGTCACTGTCTTAATCTGTAAAGTAAATGTGTATATAATAGATTAAAAGAGGTCGCAGTGTATTGTGCACATGTGTATACACACACACACACACACACACACACTTATCTACCTGTCTCCCTATCTATCTAAGATTCTGCACAGTCATACACAAAATATATCATACACAAAATATGTCTTTATTAAAATACAATGTTCTGGCATTTAGGTACTGAATTTGTAGTGAATTTTCTCTCCATAACAAATTCTTCATTTTTAATATGGTAAGTTTTTATCTTGACTGCATCTTACTGTTCGAATTTTATCTGGCTTGCGTACAGACCATCCTCAGTTGGCAGTTTCCTAAGAGAACTTTGCAGGAACAGAAAAAGCCTCTATTTCTTTTAGTTATTAGAGTGCAAGTTGTGACTATCTGCATGAAGTCAAGGAAGCTCACTGGTATTAATGAAAGGCTTACGAAGCCTATCACATCTTCTATACCCCTGGAAGCTCTGGAAGGATTGAGTGCAGAAAGTTCCTCTTTCTTTGTTCTATTCACCCTGTCCCCATGCGGATCTCATTTGATGCAAGCTCCACCACTCCTGGGGCACAAGGATCCTTCACAACACACACAGATTGCGCTAACTTCTCTGCTAGGATTGCTCGAGACATGTTTGTCCCTCCAAACCAGCAGTGAAAGCTGGGTCATGGAAATCAAAAAAAAAAAAAAAAAAAAAAAAAAAAAAGAGTGGTAGCATTTGAGAAACTAGAAGATAGCAGGTGTTACCCTCACACTTCCTTTTCCATAGCTCCCAGGCACATAGCTCCTTAAAAGAGGTTGTTTCCATGCATTCTCGTGAGAGTAGTATTCTTCAAAACACTGTATGACCTTGCCTTGTTGTATGACAACTTTGATATTAGTGTTTGTTTTAAAAATTCATCTTTGCATTTGCCACTGTCTGTCTAATTTCTGCTCACTTTGGATAGCAAAAGAGGAAAGAGAAAGAAGCAGGCTTTTCATCCATTATTTCCTCCTCGTCCCATGGACAGCAATCCCGACTTAGTGCTTAGAAAGATGAGCCTTTCCTTGAGATAGACATATGCCTGTGAATGAATTTAAAAATGAAGCACAGACAAGACACCCTTCCCAGAAAACAATTGGCATTGCCAAAAATAACTTCAACCATGATCTTCTTGCTCTTGTGTTGTTTCTGTCAGTTGGTGGCTGTCTGTAGGGTTTGGTCACTATTGATTCCTTTTTCTCGTAATATTTTTACTGCACAATACTATGGTAATCTCTTAAAATAATTGATCCTGAATGACCTAATTTTTAAACTGCTGAGCGTTTATTGCTCATACTGAAGAAAATCTGATTAAACAATGTCTGTTCTGTGGCGGGGGTTGGAAGCAGAGGGGAAGATGTTTGTGTTTGCTTGTATCTGTCTCGTACAAGCTCTCTTGTGATTATTGTTGAATTTTGTTTTCTTTTTTCCCTCTAAGAAATAAAGAATAATGATGCTTTTGTTCTGGAAAGAATAACATCATTTCTAGAAGAAGAAATCAAGGGGTGGATGGAAAAGGACAAATTTTCAAGCTGTCAATTCACAGTTTCTTTAACTGTTGCAGACCTTTTTTGGCAGTCTGTTTGCATGCCCAAATAAATCCAAAAATAGGCAAATGAAGAATTTGAGGTCGATAAATGCAACTTAAATGTCTTCTTGTTGTTGTTATATCACTTGTGGAACACTTATGTAAGAATCTGGGAGTCTATCAGTATGTTTATGTCTGTGTGTTATGTCTACCTGTTTAAATAATATATGAACAAATATTTGTGTTTTTTGAAAAGTGCTTTATACAGCAGAACTTGTTCAATTAATAGATGATTTAATAAGACATTCTTATGTATGTGAGATAGTACTTAATGCTACTAAATTTATCAGACGGTGCAGATGAAGATTATTTTAAAAGTTCCTTTATCTAAAGTGATAAGACAATAACTCTTGGGAAGAAACAAAACAGAAAAACCCCACAAACCGCCCCAACTTTTTCTTAGTTGTGGCATAATTTATTGAAATGCTCTTGCATTTTTCTGTCAAGTTGGCTCATAGGTTGTGAATCTTCTCGATATATATAAATTACTTATGAAGAAGAGAACAGCTGTTTCCAAAATAAAACAATATGGCAAGCACATAAGCATTACATATAAGCGTTAAGACATTACAGGATTATAGTGAGAATTCTGTTATCAGCCTGTGTTTCTGTGAACATTTTAAGTACTATTGCCAAAATTATGATTACTTTGCATGGTTCCATGCACAACACTGAAAGTATCTAATGGTTGTTTATTAAAAACAAAAAACTTTTAGCAGGGGCAGATTTTTCATCAGCTTACCATGCTCTATAGTCACTACTAAATATGGTCAGTTTATATTATAAGTAAATCAACGAACCAGAATCAATAAAACAGAATTCTGCCTAGTTTACTCTTTCTAAGCAACTATTCAAGGAAAAGAGATCCTTTTTCTTCTCTTTTTTCCTTTTTCTTGTTTTTCTTTTTTTCTTATGGAAAGTGAATTTAATCTATGCCTGATTTTTTTTTCTACCAAAGCTAGATTTGTAAGTGGAAACTATATATATATATATATCTTTTCTTTTCTTAGAGAGTATCTGTGATTTAGCTCAGTGAACAATCAGCAATTATTGCTGGACCAAATATGAAGATGAACACAGCTACTATATATACAATATAACAAATCTGGTTCAAGCAGCCAGATTAATGATACAATCATGAACATAGTCATGAAATTAAAGTAACATTTTATTTTCTTTGTTTATGTGAAGACTATATATTTCCTCTGCTACAGGAAGGCAAAGTTGTTTTATGGTATAATTAGTATTCAGGAAATATTGTAATTGTGAATCACTTCTGTGATTTGATAATAAAAATATGAAGCCTGCATAATCCCTATTCAGATTATAAACAGAGATATTCATCTAGATAGTGTGTGTCTGAGCATTTTTCTGTTAGTTAGTCCTCACTTTGAGTTTGAAAGAAAGCAAATTAATCTTTGACTGGCAATAATCTTAAGAAATGTTTTGAGTGAAAAAATCTTCACATGTATTTTTTTAACCCTTTCACTGTGCTTGTTTTAATCAATATCAATTTTTAATTCAATAGAAAAGCACTCAGCTGGTCTTTTTCTTTTTTACAAAAAAATTCACAAAATCCAGATTCACAGGACAAACAAAGTTTTGGTACAGAATATTGTGAATGCAGGAAACGCATATGTGTATAGGCTCTTTCATTAGTATGACTTCCAACATTTAAATATGCAGGTCAGAAGTAAATCTTTTGTACACATGTGCGGTGTTATTGAAGTAACTGGAGTTGCACATGCTTTATCAATCTTTTGGTCTGGTGTTAATCTCAAGGAAGAGAAATTGTTAGTCTCTCTGGTTTTCTTAAAACAAGTATTTTCTTTTTTTGAATCATTTGAGTGAGTCTTTATTTGCGTTATTTAGAAGGATAAATGTAATCTCATAGGAATCTCAGAACTCTGCGTAATCCCTTGCCCTGCTCTTCCTTTTATTTATTTGCCCACATTTGAAGTAGATATTTCTAATACCTAGCTGAGGCAGCGTATCAGTTGGATAAAGTGGCAAATAAGCTAGAGTGAGCTCAAATGTTAAGTTTTGTGTTAATTTTTACAAGTATCCTGATTACGTATTTTTTCATGGTTCACATCTGCCTTACCAGATAAAATGAGTGGTCTACTGAGTGTGGCATCAAGCCTAATAGGGTACCTTTGGGCTAGTAAATGGGAGGGTCAATGATCTCACATTTCCTGACACTGTTTTGGACTAGTCATTGCAGGGGAAAGCCTAAGCATAGTTTAGGCTGAAGTTGACTTCAGGAACCATGCAAACAGGCAGCGGAAACAAAGCAGTGCTGGTTGTGGCTCTTTCCATCCACACCATCCTTTGTCACTAAGCACACAGGCTTTGAGTTTGAAAAACAGACCTTCAGACTGCACCTAGGAGATTTTTTTTTTTTTCATGTGGCACTAGAGGAGGCATCACATGAATTCAGATGTTTTGCATTGCCTGTCCCTCCCCACTCACAATACAGATTATGGCTTAGGGTCCCAGGGGATGCATATGGGTCCAGAGGTGACTCGGGGCCAAATACGAGGTGATGTGACCTCAGTAAGCTTGCTCTGGGAAGAGCTGGTCAAAACTGTAAGTATGGATAGGAAGCTATCTGCTCCACTTGTCCTTAAGGCTGTGGATCATTCCCTGCCCATATATTTAACAGTATAGAAATACCTGGTATAGCTAGGCAACTGTTTGATCTTCTCCTTATCTTGAAGACAATAAAATCTTAGAAAAAAATAATTTTTATAATGAATAGTTTGCACCCATGACCCAAAATCTTTAAAGATTTGGCTAAAGGTATCTCTGGTATCATGGTTCTCCTTTTTAATAAATCTCAGTGCACTAGCAGGATGCCAGAAAACAGGAGGAGTCTTAATGTTTTACAGTATTTCAGATGAGAAGTAGCTTCATAATTGATTCACTTGGTATCACTATGGGCAAAATAATAGTATATGTAATAAAATAATTAATAGAGAATTAAGGAAAAAGGATATAGTTAAGGAGGAGTAGCAGACTTTTCTAGGAAGTTACATTTCATCAATGACTGATTTTCTTGATGAAATTAAAAGTTTAGTTGATAAATGTAGATTGTAGATTACCAAATGAAAATATTTTTGTAAGGTGTCTGATTTTATGCCATCCCATATTTGACTGCTGATAATATGTAATTTTAAAACTACATACTCAGTTGATGAAGAATACAGTAAAAATTTTCATGAGAGAAATATGAAACAAAGGATAAAAAAATGCTAGTAATAACTTTTTAAATAAAGCCACTTCTTTTGAATTTATTAGTTCAACATGAACATCAGCAGTCACACAATTGCAAGAGGGCTGATGTTTCACTGAGGGAGTAAAGGAAAGAAATAAAAATGATAAAGACGTTATTTTGCCTCATTATAAAGCAGTGTCAGGGCTAACACTGGATTGCAACTGCTCTTTTTAATATTGGAAATAAAGAGGGTGAAAAAAAACATTAAAAATTAGCTTTTGGTAGAAGAAAATGACATAGAGTTTCACGTGTGTCAGAATATGTTTAGCTTATCACAAATGTGATTGAGAGGAGGTTAGCTAACTGTGTCTAAAACACTTCATAATAAAAGGCTCTTTAATTTAGCAAAGCAAGTTAGTTGAAGCTGAAGCCAGAAATTCAAATTAAATATGTGGCAAATACTTTCAGTAGGGAGGTGATTAACCACTGGGACAAATTGCCAAGAGAAACAAGTGATTTTTCCATCACATGAGGTTGTCAAGTTAGAATTAAATAACTCTCTGGAAATTATTTGACTCTTGCCAAGAACAAATTATTGGTCTCAGTACATTGTTAACTAGATGAAATTTTAAAGCAGGTGGTTGAGTTAGCTGATCAAATAATTCTTTAGTTTTATAATGTAAAATCAGAAGGAGTATTATGTCTAACTCCCATTTGTTGAAACATCACTTTGGGAAATGCATTGCAATGTTATGCCATTTCAATGTGGCATATACAGAAACAGAGCATTATTTTTTTATTGCGTATTCCCATTGATGTTATACCTTATTCAGAAGATACTCTCTTGTGACTGACTAGTCACATCTTCTGGCTTCAATGAAAAACATAATTTGATTTTTTTTTCATTTTTTAGTTAATTAAATTTGGAGAAGCAACTATATGGGAGGAGGCAATAGCGTTGTCAGTAGAACTAAACTTAGGAATTTACTCCAGCACAAAACTGTTAAATGATGTCTTACTGAAGCAGAATCACTAAGTATCATCAGAATTTATTTAATATTGATATTGTGGGTCAAATGAGAGGAGCATGCCTTTAAACTGAGTGAGCAGACTTGGTTACTATGATTAGTAAGTAATTTTCCCTCCTCTCTCCTCTCTCCCTCCCATCTTACTGCAATATGCAAACACATGATACAGATAATTGAGAGAATTAATATAGAAATCTGCAATCTCCTTTAAACTCTCCTTTTGTGACTATATATTTACTTCAGTTGGCTACCACTGGTTTTTCTTTAGAACTCTTACGTACCTTCGTGCACGTCATGTACATTTCATATACGTTGACTGTTGGATAGATTCACTGAAGGAGAGTCTGTTAAGTTCATGAGAATATTTAAATGGCAGGTGATAGTATTGTATTAGCGATCACTTGGGAAGTTCCAGACTGAATTTGTTGCTGAGCGTCAGTGTGTGATTTAGGAGATGCCTCATGCTTGCAGCCCTTGGACGTCCAACGGGAGTGCCCTGAGCAGCGTACTGTGGAATTTGGTCCTCAGTGATGCTTTGGTAGGCTTTGTAAAACTGATTTGAGCATCTTTTCTGTTTTACTGCAAGGGCATTAATAATAGAACTTAAGTTTTCAAACTTTTAGTTTAAATATATTATTTTGAATAAGGTTTTATACAGTTCTGAGAGGCAAGAGTATTGTGCCATGTTGAAGAGAAACATGAAAGTCATGTAAAATGAATTGCATGCTAGTCCACTGCCTGTAGCAGTCACATAGCTGTGCTTTCCAGGCTATTAGAAAAATTAATAAACTCACTCTCTGAATTAATGGATGGGTTTGCAGGACACCATTGGACATAAATTTTGAAGCTGAATGATATTTACATTGCTGTTTGTACTGTAAAATTAGTAAAGGTTATTAATTCTATCCGGTCTTCGTATTACTGGTTTTATACCATAATTACATGCACAGACACACACAACCTCTTCAGAAGAGTGCTGAAACGAAGGTACTTAACAGTACATGAAGGGCTGAAGCAAATGTGCAGAAGTTATCCTATCTGTGAGTTTTACATTTTTTTTTCTTCTTTGCCTTTTGGTTGTACTGCTCATCGTGATGGCACGCTGGAATCACTGCTTTTCCTACGATCATGAGGTACGAGTCACAGCGTAAGGAGCTTCTGACAGGCAGTTGTAAAGGCAGAATGTCACTGTGGTGGAATCAGGTCACCCGTCTGTCTTGCACCCAGATCTCTGCTGCAGAGGTTTTCAGGGTTCCCAGGATTTTCTAAATATTGCCATTTTCTTAGCTTTAAAAAAGATGACATTTATGGTGCGATTTTCCATTTTCCTATGATGGTGTCATGCTGGACAGGATGTGAAATTTAGTCACCAGTACTATGATATACATATGCATATCAGATACTGTTATGAGTGAAGAGGTGTGTATGGAAATGGAGCAGTGAAACAGAATTTCAAGTGTACAGCTTTGAGATTCTTTATGAATATGAAAATTTAAAATGTGCACCATCTAATATTTTTTTCCCCCAGTATCTATGGTAGATTTATTTCTAATTGTAAAAGGCAGCTTGCCTAAAACCTGTGTGTGTAAGTTTACCTCTTGGCTCTTACACTGGCTGAGAAATTGTTTCCAGCCTCCTACTCACTGCTGGAAGATTTTTTTGAATAACTATTTATTTAGAGTAAATCATTTCGTGAGTTTCCAGATCATTTTTAGGGAATAACCTGGACAGAATCAAATAAATTAGAGTACCCTTCAGATCTAAGAAAATATAGGAAAACACATTTTTAACATATCTTTCTATCATTTAGTTCACATTTTAGGAATCTCATCCAATTTGAATCAGAGGCCCTTATACTGCAGTTACAGCGTGGTAGATATTGATCTCTAAAGGATCCACTCTCTGCAGAGGTGCTAAAGAGGCAGAAGTTGTCTCAGATTAAAAAATACTCAGTTTTTCACTACTTGATGTGCCCTTATTATAGTAAAAGGTATACTGAAGAACTAATAGAAGATCTGAATTTGCAATTCTGATGTATTTTTTTGGCATTTACATCAGAGTAATTGAAAGTAGATTGTACCCTGTAGAAATTAAAGATGAAAAAGAGTTATTAGATTTTCAAGTGCACTTCCAACTGTATATTTTCTACTTTTAGATCTCCCCAAGCAAGATGCGTCCAATTTCTATGTCAAGAAATTATACTGTAAACTTTATTAGAGATTTAAAAAACTGAGTATTTATAGGTTCTCCTGTAAACCTGTTTACAAGATAATTATTTATGATATATAGAGGGAAAATGCTGCAAAATATAATATTTATATAGTAACAAATAGTTGCTTGATGACCATGAGGCTGGACTCATTCTTTTGTTTCTTCCTTTATTACTTTTTTTTATTTAGATAATTGGTTATTGATAAAAAGTGCTAAAAACCGTTCCCAAGGGTAGACGGAATCATCATAGTAAACAAGCAGAAGTTTGTTCTAGTGAACATTCAAGGCCAGAGACTGTTGCCTCAGAAATGCCTGGGCAGCCTGCGTATAGGTCCCGTTCACCAGTGTGTTGTACCCATTAGAGGAAGTGAATGGTGCATACACCATAGTCGGTTCTACTCAGCCACCTCGTTAAGACTGAACAGAGTGTAAAGTAGTAGCAAAACACACTGAGTCATTATTTATGCCATTTTTTCCACTGCTTCTCAGAATGTTGTACTCATACTAACTGCTTATTCTGCCTCAAAGGAAATCATATTTGGAGGAATCACACACCATTTGGGCTATTTTGAATTTTGGACAGTGCAAACACTAAGGATATCCCCTGAGAAAATATGCAAATAAATATGATGGAAATGAGTAATTAATGGAATTCTACTTCAGTTCCTAGATCTCACAAGAAGCCTTTAGATAAACAGTCTCTCCTAGAATATGCTATTATGGGAAAATCCTCTCCAACTCACTGGTCAAATAGATGGGCAGCCTGCTTCCCACAAGATTGATCATTGTGGTGATAGAGGACTAATGACTTCCCTGTCATTGGTACCATTTTGTAATATCTGATCTCCTAGAGATCATAGCCTTGTGCTCATTTCTGATACGGCTTTGTGAGAGTATCATTAGGCTCCTTCTGTTAGACTCATTCGAACTCAAGTGAAAACACCTTCAAGTAGTTGGCAGCTCAGCACTTTCATTGAGAACTGTGGTACTGCATGTAGTAAACTGCATTTGTCATTTTATACCTCAACTGTGGTAGACTGTGATGTAATTTCCCCTATGCTGCTGGTTCCTTCTAAATTTAAAAACCTAGGTTAAGGATTATCTCCATACCTTGCTTCAAGGTATTTCAAATGACAGAAACCCTAGGGATATGTCAATGAGCTAGTCATGGATGTTCTCTTGTATTGCAGTTTCCAGGATATAGCCAGGTTTTGAAAGAAGAAGGAAGAGCCTTTTTTCTTTATTTAGAACTTCCTCATACCTCATCTGACATAGGAGTCATATATGTCCTGGGGTTGTACAGGCTTGGTATTGCATCCCATGAGCCTTCTTTCTGATTACTTTCATAATACTCAAACAGTTGATCAGTATTGTCAACTTAAGTGATCTTTTTGCTGCTCTTGGCCATTGGGCTTGTCTGATACAAGAGCGGTCTCTTATCTGTTTATATAGTGTGTGCTTGTGTAGCTCCTAATGGTTGATTTGCCTAATTGACCTTTCCTGACAGGGTAATGAAGAACTATACAAGATCTCTCCATCTGTGGCAAGTAGTAGGTATAGATGTCAATCTACAGTTCCACTTATCTCTTTGAAGTTAATAGTGATTAATTCCTCTTTCCTTGGATAGGTATCTCACTTCAGTGATCTCAGAGATCAGAACTGGTTGTTGACCTTGACGATTAGTATATATGTCATTGTCTTAGAGTTCGCAGTAGTGAGAAGAGTCAGGCTTTCTGTGCGCCTGTAGGATCTCACATAACAATAATGTAAACCATATACAAGTTCTGCAGCTCCTTCTAGAGGAAAGAACATAATATGAGATCCCTTCTGTTTGTGTAGCCCAATACAGATCAATAGGTGATTTGAAGAATGCTGCATCAGTCACCAGTTACCTTTATCAGGGGTTTTCCCTTGAACTTGATTGTAAACTCTGTGAACCATTTCAAACAGAAACATAAATGGAAGGTGAAGAAGGAGGAGGAGTTTCCTGAAGTCAGTGTCTTTGACTTGAACATCAAATGGAAATGACAGAGACAGACCAGCTTTAGGGGTCCTGAAAGCCATACTTCTGAATCCTCAGTCAGAAAGACCAACAGTATTTTCTCAAGTATTTTAATGTCATCCATACCTTGGCATGATTCATAGATTAATGGTGGGCCAGCCCTTTGAGTATTCAGCAAACTTTTCCTCTATCATCTTCCCTTAAAGACAGCCTTCTTCAATCAGGAGAGGAGGAGAGGTTTGGAACCTGTGGCCAGTTCTTTATATAGGAATACAGTGTGTATATACATATTTACACAGTCCTCCTCCATGTTTTTCTGTGATACGTCTTTCTCAGAAAACATCCTTTCTTTTCTAACTGAGGCATTGATATTTTATTTAAGCCAAAGTTATCTTTGCCCCGGTGTATTTGCTAGTTCTTTTTACACTTCTAGCAGGCAAGCTGTCTCGTTTTACATTGCCAGGATGCGGCCTTTCGGGAAGAATCCTTGTTTGTCCATATGACAACAAAGTAAGCTAGAAATCAGCTGTTTGAACAGATTGTCTAACTGGATAGCTAACCGTGTGAGAAACTGTTTGTCTGCTGAACTGGAGCCACCTCGGATTAACATAGCTGTCTGTCTTTCTTGTGAATGCCTCTGTCCCTAGCATCTGCAGGCTCCAGAACTAGCTGCCACCTAGAGCTCTGCTCAGAACGGCGTAACCAGACACTACAGGCATGCTGAGTTACTCCGCTTTCAAAGGAGAATTCTTTCAGTCGTTATTCAACTTTGGATCCTGAGACTGTCCTTCAAATAGTATTTGTTTTGTGGGGAATGCTGCTTAGAACACCCCAAGAACATCAAGAAAGGAAGAAAGATCACTTATCTCAAGTAGTTCTTTCTTAGGTGATTTATCTGAATGTCAATTCACCACTTTTCCTCCTTCCCTTTGGAGACTTTAAATTTCAGAGTGGAGCACAGGTTGGGTGAGGTTTCATTTCACTACCCATACTCCGGAGAGGCAGGGGCTGGTGCTCATTTGCCACGTACACTTCTGAAGCAGCACGGGCATATGGACTCTGCACTATAAATACACGAAAAATAAACATTTTGATGTAGGAATTACAGGGTAAGCAACCTTTCTTTTATTTTGCTGCAGGTTTACAAAAGCAATGGAACATACGTAGCCCTCCAAAGTTAGAAAGATCCTCTGGGCTGTTAGTTTGTCTGGAGTCATGAGTGCTAGCATAGTGGAGTGCTATTAATGGATTAATGCTAGCTGAAAAAGGTCAGAATATGCTCCAGCTAATCATGGTTCTCAATAGAGCTCTTATAATGCTGTCATATGTTACTTTGATTTAGCTATCTCAAAGATGCGTTCCGAGTTTCTCTGTAGGCTGTGTAGGCTTTTACACAGTTTAGAGTAGGTGTTTAAACAGCTCCTGTAGGTTCTTAAAGCAAAGCAAGGTTAGGTTGCAGATTAATTACGCTTTGATTCACAGTTTAATGTGGTGTCTTAAATGATATATTTATTTCAAAATAGACTATTTAAGGACAAGTGATTCCTCTCCTCCTTGTTGCCTTTAATTGCTTCCACATGTATAGAATATATTGATTTTTTATAAAAGAGCAAGCAGAATGCATTTGAATCCTCACTTAATATAAATTAAAGTAATTTACAATGAAACAAGAATGCATATAGCATCAATATCTTCATTTGGTTGTTTTGTAAAGAATTACTTCTAGAAATAATAATCTAATCATCAGTTTCAGGAAGAAAAGTTTGTTTCTGGCTGTAGCAGTTTTTTCCTGTATGAGTAACAAAACGCATAATTGTATGAAATATAGTGTAGAACAGACATTAATTGAATCATGCTTATGTAATATCTTACTTTTATCTGATGTAACTGTCAGAGGAGTCTGTGGTTTATGACACTCTTGAAATAAAGACTTTCTTTTTTAATCTATATTTTTAGCTTGAATAAGGCAGTGATAGAGTCCAAAGGGAGACCTCAGAGCACTTAGAGGACTGAAGATGTGTTTCCTACTGAAATAAGCTCATGTTCAGCATTAGTCTAGTACTGAAAGCTCTTAAAGTTCAGACATTTATGTCTAAATATCTTTTCATTTATTGTTCTATTTGATTATGTTCACAATCTCTTTACCTCAACATTTCCTCAGTTACCAGCAGTAAAAGCCGATTTAACTATGTATATGAGCAGAAAAAAAAAATGATTGTCTTAATTCTCAAAGCTGATTGATGCATCCATCATAAATTTGTAGTCAAAGTGTTTCCTTCTACTTTTTTTCTTGCCTAGACTATGCATAAGAATAGCTAAAATCCAAATAAATATTTCAAATTTAAAGAAATGGTACAAATCGTATGATTTAAGAAGATATGAGCCTCCATTCTATCATTTGAAAATGTTCAAGATAAATGAATGAGGGGGACAAAACAATGCAAATACAAGTAAATACAAATAAATACAAGTATTATTTCTGCTAGTCAAAAAGCACGTGATATGAAAATGTAATGCGTTTTTACAGAAGTTGAAGAAGTATATCATATCTGTATAGAAGTAGAATTAATACTGATACATACTTATATGTATTTTCAGTCATTGAAAGATTTCTGTCAAAGAAATCAGATTTGGGATTTTGTGATTTTATTTTGTTTTAGTGGAATGGCACTGATTTACATGAGATAAAATCTGTCAAAATTTCCTATAATAATCTTCAAAATCTGTTGTAAAACTTTGAGCAAAATGGAAAAAGCTAAAGTTTTCAAAATATTCTTGTCTAATATATTGCCCAAGAAAAAAAAATAGGGTTAGTGATACACTTGTTGATATAAGACCTTCATATGAGAGAAGAGAGAATTTTTTAATTTATGTGTTTATGGCATTTATTAGTATAACATATTCAGTTGATGTTTTATCAAAAAAATAGTTTTCACGGTGATGATCTTTGATTTTGTCATATAGTTATAAGGAAAAGATTTAGATTTCTTCTGAAGTCTGTGATCAAAAGGTCTCAATCTGTAAAAGGATATTAGGAATGGGATTAGACCCATTTAGTGTAGAGTAGGTTTGATATATAAGTTTTTCTATAAGAATGGCTAACATATAAGATATTACTAAATTAATGTTGAAAAAGAAAAAAAAAGATTGATCCAAAATTTTATAGATCTTAGTATCTCCTGAAAACAGGAAAATTTTTAATGAAATTTGCTGTTTGTGTGTGCTGTTTCAAGAGACTTGAAGACAAGTACTTGATGAGGTCACTGAGTGAATAGTAAGCAGGTAGATGGACCTGCATCTGCAGTTCCCTTCAAGCATGTTGTAAAATGTTAGTTTGTTTTAGCACTTATCATTTCTAGCCTTAAACTATTTTGGGATTGCCAGTAGTTTTTGTTGATGAAACTACTGTTCATTGATGGTATTAGCTGTTATAAAACTTATGACTCCATAACACAGTTTGTTTCTTCTAAAAAAGTAGTTTTGCTCTCTTCACTTGAAGATTTAGTGATCCTTGGAAGCATTTAGCAACTGCGAAACTGATCATTATTGTAAGGGCTATCTCAGTATGATGGAAAAATGATTGCCTAAGGCATCATATAATGTATTTTGCATACTTTTGTCTATACAAGGCATATATAGATGTTGCCGCATCATCAGTCTTTTGCCTCATAAATTTTCTTCAACATCAGCTAATTTCTGAAACTCTGAACACCAGATTTAATAACTCAGCAATATGATATACTAGCTTATTATTTCATTTGAGCAATTCATGTAAGAGATTGCCTAGCATTGTGACACATTTCACAAAACCAAAGCCATGTTCTAAATAAATTTATCGTGACAGGCCAGATTAGCCAATGACTCCCAGCTTTGGTGTGCAGCCATCACTGGTCCACTGCGTAGTGGGATGTCGTCTGCAGCAGGTTTGTGAAACCATACTACAGTATAATTTACCATTTACTTCCCTGTGGCTATGCTTAGTGTTTGCAGAAAATTTTGAGAAGTGCAGTGATAAACTAGCCCAAAGAATTGCAAACTGCTGTTTAAGTTGTTCAGTAGAGCTGTTATGACATGTGTCACATTGAAATGTAGATGTGTTGCTTGCTTTTCATGTCACAACCAGGGGAACAGGCGTTTTGAGTAGAGAGTTTTCCAAAGTTTTATGTCTGTTCTTGTTTGAAATGTCATTCTATGTTGCCATGTATCTTCTTTTATTGATACCTAGTGATAAATAAGTTTTCTGATGAGAAGGAATCATTAGAATGTGCTGGTTTTAGGAAAGAATACTGATCTTCCATAATTAAATTGATTTAACAAAGTTGCATTAGACTGTGCTTATACTTCTATGTAATTTAGTCACTGCCTTATGGACCTGACTCCTCTGAGGAGTGCCACAAATGCACTCAGTGTTCCTTAATGTTATATTTTGCATGTAAATCTCTGATTTAGCTGACAAATGTGAAAAAAGCACATGTTGCCAGAGAACTCTCAAGAGACGAACTGTGAAGTCTAAAGAACACAGGTTATTCCAGCTAAGATTGGCATTGATTTCTGCTTAGAAGTTTTTCTCTGATAATGTAGTTTTTAAACATCTAGAATGTAGGTTAGTATTCTTCTGATATAGACTTACATTTGAAGTTTTATTACGTAGAGGGAATATTACTTTTATTTTTATTCATCGTCTTCCAGTCAGACTCAGAAGCATGTGAGAGGACCCCAAACAGCTGGAGACCAAGATTGCATTAGAGTTGCACCATTTTTGCATTTTTTTTTCATGCTGTGATTTTAAATATGTAAATTAGTACAATAGGAGAACATGTTAAAGAAGACATTTAACCATTTGTGTCAGCATCCATGACTTTCTTGACACCGAATCTGGACTAGTTCATGCTACTAGAAAATGCCATCATACAGGGCTCCACACAGTTCCCACTGAAGTCAGTGGAAAAATCCTGTTGTCTCAGTGAGTAATGCTGAAGAGCGTTCTGGGCTCTGAAGTCTTGCTCACAAATTCTGATTGTACATCATCTGGTTTTACCGTTATCTCAACATACTTTCTCTAAAAATCTCATTCCATTCAGTGATTAGCATGTGGCATGTTGTGGCATATCCTATACAATTAGTTACTTAGCTTAGTTACACAACTTTATTCAGGGAACTAAATCTCTCTCCTATCATTAACATCAACATCAACTGAAATTCAGACCGATGACAGATTTTGCCCATGGCATCAGAAAGGAGAACGTGACAAATAAGACCACACATCTCTACTATATTTAAAAGAGAGGAAAAAATAGTATTAAAATGAACTCCCTACTTTTTGTTGATTAGTTAATTAGTTTTAAAGGCAGAGCAGCTCTTTAAATTTCAAGGGAACAATGATATGTACTTTAAAATAAAAACACAATCTTCCTAAAATATTTAAAAAATCAAATTTTGTTGGATTTGTTAGTAGGACAGTAAGAAAACTTTCCAACTAAAATCAAAAGAAATGTCACCCTGATTAACATCAGCTATTTCTGGAGTCTGATAACTTAAAATGAAAGTTTTAACACAGTTATAATGACTTACTATTCTGTTGCCTTAATATATTATTTGTGGAGTCAACAGAAAGAAATGGAATGAAATGTTGCAGATTAAAGGAATAATGACTCATTCGAGCAATTTGTATTAGCCCCTTTGTTATATGCAAGGAACTTGTGTGTGGATTGGAAGTAGCAAGTGCAAAGTGCTGAATGTAATTTGTTTCATGCCTCCTCATAAGGTACAAGGCAAAATGTGGAGCCTATTACATTTTCATTCAAAGTACACCTCCAGGGCCATTTCTTCAGATCCTCATTAAACTCATTCAGAGTGCATTTCTTTTTAACCAAGGTCAGGATGGTTTACTTGCACATCTTGGACACCGTGAATGGGAATTCATAAATCCTGACATTGGGAAGCAAGGTTGTGCTTGTCCTACATTTAATAAGGAAAGGAAGTAAGATAGAAAAAAGAAAGAAGGCTGCTTTGCCTGATGGTTTTATAAGGAAAATACAACTTTTCTGGGATCAAAAAATAAGACTCTTTCTTTCTTTTTTTTTTCCCCCCCTTTTTTTTAAGCAGGTCACAATGCACTGATGATATCTCCTGCAATACTCATCATTTATATTCCCAGTAACCTGGCATGTTACCTGCAATCACTTGTCAGTTTTCCTTTCCTATGGTCTGTTAGTCTTAGGTGCCCACCAGTTAAAATACATCCTAAATTACTTCTGTATAAAAATAGAAACAGTTTTGGTAAGAGATGTTTCATGAACCAAATTTTTTTTTATATCTGTCATAAATAAATTGGATTGTGTGCCCTGTTGAACAGTTGCAAGTCTTTTTTCTTTTTTCTTTTTGCTTTTTTTTTTTTTTTTTTTTTTGTTAGTACATTTAACTTGGCAGAGAAATCTGTTGCTTTTAATTAAGGAAAAGATTACTTGAATTAAGCAGCTAGAATTAATATTTTGGAGTGGGCTCTGAATTTTGGGTGTTTTGTGATGGTGACATACTCTGTTTTTAAACAGAGAATAAAAAATCATAATGTGAGCTGGTATAGTCAAATTACTCAGTATTATTGACCAATTACTTCTAGTGTTTTGCTTGTTTTCAGAGAAGACAGAGCTTACACAGTAGGGAAGGGCTGTATAAATATAGCCGTGTCATGCTTCAGCTGATGATTCAATGCATTTACACTCTAGTAGAGGTGGACTCTTCTGAGCTCCCTTTTCCGTGAGGATATACTGGTTACGAGGTTAGTCTTCCTTGCTATTTTTTTTTTTTTTTGTATTCTTCTATTGTTGCTTCTTAGAAAATTTTAATCTCTAATAATTGTTAGGCCTTTTTGGTTTTTTTATGTTTTAATTAAATAGGTACTGAACCTGGTTCCTTACGGGTACATAGTACAAAAGAGTACTTAGTAATTGAAAGTTGTTTGCTGCTGAGTAAGTATTAAATAGCTCAAGAGGATCTTTTCAAATATTTTCTTAGTTTTCTACTTCTCTGTTGCTGTCTTTGGTAACATTTCAATCACAGGATGTTTCATTTGGCTAAACTTACTTGGAAATTTAGCAGACTTTATGGCCAGTTTCTGGGTGTACGAGGAGAGTAGAAAATGCAGAATTCATTTGATTTTCTGGAGACAGATTTTAACTCCCTTTTATTAGGTAGTATTTTAGTTGACTGAGTATTTTTCCCTAAAAGATTTATTTTAGCTATCCCCAGGATATTTCTGTGTCTCCTTGGGAACCCACAAAGTTCATCTTTTCTATCTCCTTCACTCAGTGATCTGTTTGCTGTCTCCAGGTTTCTATTCAACCTATCAATTGCTCTTTACTTAGTTGAAAGAGATGGTGTTGAACGTTGCATGAACAGTTTTTTTTTTTTTTTCATTCTCTCTATTTTTGTAACGTTGGCTGCTCAGTAACTCTTTGGCAGAGGGTAAAACTTACCGCAAGAGAAGCGGCATCCTCACGTCCGTAACAGGCACTCTCGAGCCAGCCCTCGCAGAGCTCTGCCCCACTTAGCTCTGAACGCTGGGCGACCGCACATGCCCCCGCTCAGTTAAATTGCAAACGCTTTCCCACGTTGGCCAGACTAAGGAGGATTAAGTGGGTCTTTTATGGTGTTTTACTTGGTTTCAGATTACCTTTTACAACATTGCAACAGTTGTAGTCATCGAACAGCATCGACTGCAGTGGAAAAAGTGGGTGAAAAGCTGAGATGCGGTTTCTTGTAACAGGCTTGCGATTTCAGGGAGTTTGTCACGCTGAGCGTGAGGACTGCGAGTCTAATTGCTCGAAGCAGGCCAGCCACGTTTCACCGGACCTATGAGGTGTTTTAATATGAGGAGGAAGGACTACAAAATAGACCTTTTTTTCAGCACGTGTCACATCAGAAAAACCACCACTGCGAGTGTTGTACTAGCAGTTGCAGTGTTTGCTAATTACTGGTTTTACACATGTAACTCCCTTAACTTTACAGTGGTATGTTTAAGCTACCAGTTGGCCCAAAGCTATTCAGGATCCTTAGCACTTGCTGGATGTCAAACTGAGACAAAATCAGAGAACTGGTGGAATGGATGCATATGAGCTCTTCTTGGCCAGAAAGTGAGTGATAGACAGCAAAATTACAAGTAAAGAATAAAAATAAGTAGCGAATTGTAATTTCTTTAACAACAGAAGCAATAAAACTTTTTGCAATACCATAATAAAGGTGTTTACTTTATGCATTATAAACATGTACATTTGCTGATTATGGCATCATTACATATCTGCAGTTTTTGCACAGTAGAAAAAAATAGTATTAACTATAAATTTACCTTGTTTTGCTTAAAGAGAACTGTGAAGCAAAGTGAACTTGGCCTGTTTCCCCTTCAGTCAAATAATAATGCTTTGATAGTCATAGTGGCAAACCTGTAGGTTATCTAAATATGTTTCTGGAGGGGAAAAAAAAAAAGAAATAGATAACTCTTCCCCACCTTAAATACGTAACAAACGTGCACACAGCAATCATGGGATTCCAAAGGAGGGTGGGCAAGGAAGAATGTCAGAGTGTTTATCATACAGCTGTGCCAAAAGTAAAGGCTGAATGAATGAGATGGAGATTAAAGCCAGTAGTCTGAGCCTGTATTCAATCACTGCAGTCACTCTGTTTGCCTCCTGCATGCTGATGAAGTGTCATGAATGGTCCCATGTACTTTCATTCCAATATATTTCAGGCAGTAGTGATTATTACTTGTACTCAGCTAAAGCTTGAAATAACTGGCAAACTCTTGCTTAGCAACAGAAGGCCTCATCTTCTCTCTCTTGGGACCACTAACTCAAAAATGTGTTATGTCTTTTAAAAGTTAGCATTGGGAGGAGTAGGTACTTTATATTCATTGCTTTCCTTGATAATTTAGAGAAGAAAACAACAAAGTAAAGTCCACAAATGACTCTGTTCCATAAATAATTATTGACTGGTTTATGAAGCCCAAATCCAATTTCTTTTATCACACATTAAGCTGTTGTGCAGTTGGACTGCCTGGCAATTTTTGGAAAGGTGCTGCCTTTATATGTGCTGAGAGAATAGAAGCACTCTATTTTATAAAATAATAATAAAAAACCCCTCATAGTGTATTTTGATAAAATCCTTTGGAGGATATTTCTGTAGTATTAAGTCATTTCATGTTTGGACTTACTTTAACTGCTTAGACTTTGGTTTGTATTCTTCAGTGAGCTCAATCTTAAAAGGAAAATGAATGCACATTTGTTAAATAAATAACAAAATACAAAGCTTGGTGTGAACTGTAGATCTTCAGCATGTGAACGCAGAATTCATTTGAAAATGCAGCAGCATTTTTATAGTGTGAATTATATGCTGCTCTGTAGGTTTCTATTTTTGGTCACCACAAGATGGCAAAAGAAATGAGCACACAAACGCAAGGCCGAGTGGATTTCATAATAATGCATTCTGCATTCACACTTTATGCGCATCAAGAGAGAATCCAAGCACAGCAGGGGTGACAATCACTCCAGCAGTCTTTTGAAATCAAAGTACTTCCTTGAGAATGTCTTCCCAGCGCTAATTACACTCGTCTATTGTGGTTCTTATATTGTGCAAAGTAAAATGTTTACACTGTCACAGAATACAACTCTATCACTGGAAAAATGGAAGGCAAAAAATTATCAGATTATTAATTAGATTTATTTTCTTTTATATTTTGGTGATTTCACTTCTTTGTGTGCTAAAATATCAAAATCTGTCTCCTTTGTCACCAGGGGACTTTGCCAAAGATGCTAATTTTTCACCAAAGCCAAAGTCTCTCCACCCAAGAGAGCTCTTACAGCGTAGAAAGTATTGGTTGCCTAGATATCTTGAGGGCTTTTTCTTTTTTAGTGATTTTTTTGGTTGTGTTGTAATCACACAGTAACTATCAATGAATTTTTCCAATATGAGGAAGGTAACAAAACTTCAGAGATGTTTCTTATCCCAAGACAGATATAACACGTGTGTGTGCATGTCTGTGTATTGGCATGCGCTTGTGCATTTAAGATGTATATGCAAGTTTGATAACCACTAAGAAAGTCTCATGACATAGAAGAGGATGCATGATACCATTTAAGTCACCTTATAAAAAAGGTGTGGGGAACGGTGTTCTAATTTTTTAGCATTTGCTTAGCTACAGAGAGCTTTAGATAAAGAGTTAACAAGCCATTCCAGTCTTGATCTTTTTTCTCATCATTACTGTTAGCATTGTTGAAAAGGATAATTGATAGAAAGGATTGTTAGACATAAATACAACTGGGAAACTATTAAATATTCATTGTTGAGAGTGGAGCCAAATTTCCCTTTCCTTGAAGTTCAAAAGCCTGGTTCTTCACTGCTTCGTATTTGTTTAGCCATTTACAGCTGGGCACGTTGCGTGGGAAATAGTACTGCTGATCTGAATAGGAAAATGTGAGTTAGTACTAGTGTATATTTTTTCATACCTAAAGCGTGTATATACAGTGCATACAATATGATGCAGTATTTGCACATCAGAGTATCCTTTCTTGATCTGTATATTTCGTATATGATTTGCTCTTTTCCTTCCTAGATGTCTTCTTAATATATACATATATATGCACACACATACAAATGTGTATATATATACACACACACATACACACACACAGGAATAGGCATATATATGTGGGTGTACACATGTATTATGTGTGTGTGTATACATGAATATCTGTTTACATATACACACACACACACACACACACACTCTCGCACATGTATGTATGTATGTTTCTTAGACAGTAAGTTTACCTGCGTGTTCTGTTTGGATACTACAGGTACATTGTTAAATGATATTCCATTATCGCTGATGTTTTAAGTATGTAAAATACCCTACAGAATTTTAAAGTATGTATAATTTAAATTATTTATTATACATACAGATACACTCTATACGCTATTTCTCCAATACATACAGTTTTATATTCTCTTAAACAGTTTTGCACAGTCAGAAACAGCTTATGTGTTCACTTTTCTCTTATTAAATTCTTGAGATCTTGTACTTCTGCATTTGCTTTTCTAGCAGCGATCAGCTTCGTTTGATTAAAGATATCAGAATTCAGGTATTAAATGGAATGGGATTGGAATAAGCTTATCTCATATCAACAGAGCAGTTCTGTTATGGCAAATTGATATTAATATATGAAATCAGGACACAATAGTAAACAGAAGCTGTCTACCTGAAATTGCTAGATTAGAAGTGACGAAGCAAGTTCAAATATTTAAAACATTAAATCATCAGCAGCCGTAAACAAGCAGCTATGTACACCAGTGCCTACACTACTTCCAAACTAAAAGGAGGATTTGTATGTAATTTTTATTTTTTTACTTCGGACTAACTTCTTCATCCATCCTAACTGTAGTACTCTTTAAACTTTCACATAGTGAGCTCTGTAGGATCTGATTTTTGGCATGTTATTTGAAAAGTGAATCATACAATCATAGAACGATTTAGGTTGGAAGAAGTATCTGGAGGTCATTAAAAAGATACAGACTCCACGGAGTTGTGCACAGCACAGGGTGACACTGAAGTGATGTGCCTTTGGCTTCCCTTTATCTTCGTCTTTCCTGATCCGAGAGCGCCGCTGTTCAGAGCTGCTGCCGTGACCTGTGATTGAACAACCTCTCTGATTTACACCACTGCCTAGAAGCGTAGGACCTCAGGACTGGCAGGCATGTGAGATTTGAGATTTGTACCTCCTACCTCACCAACGAGGGAGTGAGTTGAGATGCCAGGGTTGCGAATGTGACTTTATACTGCAGGTCCTGAAGTGAGCCATTTGCAAACTGTTACACAAACCTGTTTTGCTGCCATGGCTTAGCACTGCTAAAAATCAGTGAGATAGTTTACAGCTTGAATAATAATTTGTAGTTGCATGACTGTGAGAATTTAAGGGTGCTGTTGATGAGTGAAACTTAAAATATCCCAAAGAATCAGGTGCGCCACATCCTCTTTTGACATAGAGAGAAATAAGAAATAGGGTAGTTAAATGGCTTTTCATAATCCTTACAAAATTTTAGACCAGCATAGTGAGCAGAACTGAAGCAGTATATTCCCCATCTAAGTAACACTCCTGCTGTGGTGTGATCTCTTGTATTAAATAGTTATTTTACAGTGTGATCAAGGGTCTCACTGAAATCTACAGTAGTATTATATTCAGCTCTGTGGAAACATACAGGAAGACAACTTCTGTTGTGATACTTTTGTGTTCATATCATTTACAGTTGGCCACACATGTCTCCTTATATGATTCCTTGTAAATACTCCAAATTGTGTAGATATTCTTCAGCTGTTTTGAAGTAGTCACCTAGTTTCTTCAGGTAAAATGGATGGTTCCTAAAATAGAGCTTTCACTTAAATATGACTTTATTTGACAAACATTCTTGTCAGAATTACAGTCATTTCAGATGCAACACAAATTTGCAAAAGGGCTGATGCTGGAAGTCTGGAGACTTCCTCATTATACTGTTGAACTTGCTATCTGTGAAGTTAGTGATAAAACTTCCATTGATCTTACTGGGAGCAGGATTAGCCATTGTGCAAAGATTCATGTTGTACAGAAGAGAGTACAACTGCTCTTCAACAGATCTGGAAACATTTTCACTTAAGACTAGCGAAAAATTGTGGCTGTTTAATCCATTAGGTTTCACAGATTAGAGTAGCTGGATTTTGGTTAATATTACAGTTCTCTCTGCATGATTCAACTCAGGGTTACTTCAGTCCAATGGTGGTGTAGTTCCACTGAAATTTGTGGTAAAGTAGTCTCTAAAAATTAATTACAAGACCAATAGTTATCAGTTGTTATTGTTATTATTGCACTGAATTAAATTTAAGGTTCAGTACTTTCAATTCTCTTTTACACATAGACCTCCTCTTTGTGAATATTGATTCACTTTGGTGGACTCATAAGTAAAACTTTATTTAGCAAAGGCTATGAGAAGTGTTTAAAATAATGTCTTAAAAAGTAAACCATTCTTTAGATATTTTTTTTATTTCTGTGACTTTGGCAACAGTATTATTTTTTTTAAGAAATATATGTTGTTATGGAGTCATATAACTGTGATACTCATACCACAGACTATAAGGCAAAAGATAAGAACTTTATTCCTGACTCTTTTTTTATTATTATTATTTCTTTTATTATTGTCAGCTTCAGTGAAAACTGAAGCCTAGGAATAGTTTCTTTGATAGACATCCACAGAATTGCTAGTGTACTTGCACGCTTGCAGGTTCTGGATCAGATTGTGCTGTACCTTGCTTCTAACAAGAGTGATACTATTAAGACAATACAGAAGATATGTGGCAGTATCATACTGAATCCTGATGTCTGGTCTGGGTTGTCATTTCTGTTTTAAAAGAGTGTAATTGTTATTTAATACATTTCTTCCTCTCTGTAACACAATCGCTTTCTGTATGTAGTCCGGCTCACTTGCATGTTTCTCTCGCAACGAGGTTAAGTGCTTATTCCAAAACGCCTGTCTCCCTCTGCTGTTGTCCTCCTCAGCATGAGACAGAAGTACATGTTTGTGTGCATGGACATGTACACATAATAATGTGATGCGGGAGAATTGCTTACAGCTGTGATTAATGATTCAGTTCACTACCCTTAGTTGCCCCTTAGGTAACATACACTTGTGTTGGCCTATTTTCTCTAGAGATACACTACCCAGTCTTTGGTCTGAATAATTGGATTTGTCTCAGTTTCATAATGAGTCTCCCTTTTAACAGCTGCTGTATAAGTTCAGATTACCTATACCTAATTAAAACAACTTTATTTTGTTTGAACCTAATACATTTTGGATTTGAAACATTTAGACAAAAGGTTATATGGCCTTTCAGAAGCCCTTTTTTAATGCAGTATTTATTGCCAGCTTTTCTCTTCTGATTTGTATCAGCTTATCCTCAGTTTTCATTCAAGCTGTTATATTGCCATTGGGAAAATTAAAATAAGAAGGGCAAGTCATAAGTGGTCAACAGGACCATGTATTTCTCATATACGTACATGGATTGTTTGATATCATTCAAATTTTATTATATCTGGTGAATGCAAACATTCATTCAATAAATCTCTCCCTTTTGCTGCTTTCTGACTTGTCCCTGTGGGATTATTCTCCTGTCTATGAATTTTATTCTTTCTACTGGGTACATAGTATTACCACAGAAACAGAGTACTAGCATCACGATCCTGGTCAATTTAAGTGTACTCAACCAAAAAGAAGGCAGAACACGTCCTCCTTAATGTTAATGCTAATAGTTGTTCTTTAGTATTTTCTCTGGATGAGGAGTGGCTCCTAGATACTTTCAACCCTCTTTAGCCTGCCTACTTTCCTCTTTTCCTTTGCACTACAGAGGTTCTGGTCAGAGCTGGTCAAATCCCAAACCCCATTAGTTTTTCTTCTTAGAGACTTAGCTGATAGAAGTGGATTAGAGTTTACAATACACTTTATCACAAATTTGAGAGGATGATATGGCATCACCCATCACCCACACTGAATTTCTGACTACAATCATTATTCTGGTGTTAAACTTCTAGGAAGTAGGTGAGAAAAGGCAATGCAAAACACTGCCAATTCAGGACAGGTACTTTTTCTTTTTTTTTCCCCCGTTATAGAAGATTCCTTATAAGATTTTTTTTGAACGTAGGAGAACCCTTAGAAGTCAGTGAGAAATCTCCTTACATAGAAGGCTTCTACTTTGACATTTTTCTTTAAATTGGACCAAAGATTATAAATTGTAAAATAAAATTTATTGCATCCATTGACTATGGTATCATAAAGAGTAAACTGATTTATTCTTTGGTATTAATATAATAGCTACTGTCAAGGGTCTTGGAAAATTGCTAATATCTCATGATCACCGTGAGAAGGCATACATTTTGAAGTATCTTCATCCTCGAGGTCGTGTAGTACAAAATATTTTTCTTTGATGTTTATGTGTGTGCCTGTGTGTTTATCTAATTATATATTTTGAATGTTTAGAAAAACATTAGCTACAGTCTATTCTTTGTTTTGGGAAGCATATTTCAGGATGATATCCTATGAGTAATAGTAAACTTATTAAAATGCTGAGCAAAACAGGGACAGTCCTCATTTTAGTTCTTTTTTATGAAGGACTTTGATCTGAAGAAGTATTATTTATTAGGCATTCATTGGGAAAATTGATAGCATAATTTAACTTTTTATTTGCTAGTAAAACTGATAAGCAGTACATAAAAAGATGGACATCATTATGGAGGGAATAATAAAAAAATAAAAGGTTAATTTAGAGTTTTTTAAAAGGTCATCAATGAAGAGACTTTTAACATTGTCTTCTCTCCTACCCAGGTTCTGAAGTTTTGTTTTAATCAATGTTTTTGTGTCTATTTTACAGCTGCTAGTTTTTTCACAGAATGAGTTTGTATGCTAAAAATGTTTTCAGTTTTTCAGAATCTTGAGATAAATTTTGCATCTGGTGTGAACATATGTGGTATATCTGTTGTTTGAGTGTGAAACCCTCTATGTGATATAGAGGTGAAATAATGAATATTGAGAGTATGCCATGATTTAACATTTGATTGTTTAAATAGAAGATATTGTTCCTGAAAATGGGACACAGGAAGAGACAGGAGTTTTTGTCTAAGTCTCTAATCTCAAGCCCTTCTATATTGGTTTGTAAAGGTAGGTGGGCTGACTGAAGTTCCTGTTCACAGCACTGTCTTTGGCTAGCCATAGATACATGTGAGCAACCTCAAAACATCTTTTACTGTCACTATCCTTCGATTGTCTTGAGGAGAATCTTGTCCCATAAATGATTATCTTGTTGGTAGACTAGAAATGGAGATGGCAAGATCCACGATTTTCATCCTAGAAAACGTTTAGTTTCAGTATGCACTTGCTTCATAAGTCATTTTGAACATAAAGGATTGTTTTGCAATTGCACTGCTGCAAATGCAGCAGTGAAGTTGGCCTGAACATAAAACGACAACTCCAGGTCTGTAGAGCAAAGGAGAGTAACCAGCATATGCGCGCTTCTCTGACATGTGTGTAAAGCACTGATCCCCGTCAAATCTTTAAAATGAGAGCCATCACTCAAACTCATCATTTAAGCAGTCTGTCAAATTCACTTCCTGTAGTTGTTACTAAGTGTCTGGTGTTAGTTTTATGGAAAGAATACATTCATTTAGCATATTACTTTTATCTTTTCTTTTCTTTTCTTTTCTTTTCTTTTCTTTTCTTTTCTTTTCTTTTCTTTTCTTTTCTTTTCTTTTCTAAGGCAGTGTGATTGTCTAAAATCCCAGTGATGTACCTGCAACAGAAAGACCTGTGTTCAGGGCTTTCTTTAGGTGCCCCTTGAGTGCTTCAGTCGTAAAAATCTTGCCCCGTGCTCAACATAGCCCCTAAATTAGTGAGTTCAGTTCCCTACGCAGTACATGTGGAAAGGCAGGTTCCTTCAAGGAACTCTGCAGTGTGTCTGCATGCTCGGTAGTGAAACACTGAGTGCTATCCAAGAATAAAGAGCAGACTCAGCGGATACGTACTATCCGTTCCTGTCCTTATGTGCTTGATTTGGGATTTCATGCAACCACCGGGATTAATTCAACCTGTGGACCATAAACTTCCCGTATAGTCAGTGACGAGAGGGAGAGAGACACTTCTAGAAGTCCCTGCAAATACAGCCTGTAGAAGCTGTGGGCCTGGGGTCCTTCATCTACTCAGGCTTCTCAGCATCAAGCCCTGACTTGGCTTTGTCCATGAGACTTAAAATTGACAGTCTTTGTGTTATTCAGTGGGATTATTTCTACTCAATGTTGGTAAAATGTCCAACATCGTTGAAAATTGTTTCCTCCTTGGAAGACCATGCTTCAATAACTCTACTTTTCAGTGTTTACTTTTGCAGTGTTACTAAGATTTATATTAGTTTAGGGTTTAATTTATATATTATATAGGGATTTATATTATATTAGGGTTTATATTTCCCTGTGCTTATGAACATGCTGGTGTATCGAGTGTGATACTACAGAGCATAAAATCTTGAGAGACTGTATTTTGGTGGAGAATCCTTACTCTTTCCATGAAAACAATGGCAAAAGAGTGACTCCAATTGCTGGAACACCTTCTCTGCTTGTGATTTTAGGGTATATCTGCCACCTACAATACCAAAAAAAAAAATTGTGCTTATTTTGGATTAAAATAGCAGAGGAGAGTAGGTGTTTTCAGTTTAAATTTCATTTAGCATTTTAAAAACCTACCAAGGCAACTGGGTTGAACTTAATTTTTTAACACGAAGATCACCTTGTTCCCTCATTATTTTGATCCAAATAAACAACACAAGAAAACATTCTCAGCTGTGTATCACAGGGTCATCACTGGTGAGTCAATGCATTATTCTGTCATTTGGCTTTTGCAAGGAGGGAAGAATAGGCAGTAGTCATAATAAATAGGCTTATTTTAAAGAAATTACTTAGATCTATTATGAGTGTAGTTGATGATTTAGTGCGATCGTATTTGTCCTACTTAACCTTTCCAGAAAACTTCTGTCATTTGAATTTTTGGTTCATTCACAGGTATTAGTTTGCATGTGAAATGTTTATGAGGCTAAATGTTAGGCAGCAGTTGTTTTCAGCTGTACACTTTGGCCTTCTGCTTTTCAAAACATTGCTGCAGACTCTGAGTAATTACATCATTCTTGTTGGGTAGGCTGTAACTTGCTTCCTGCCTGATGTTAATCAGAACTTGTGAATTATTATTTCTATACAGATTTAAGGACTAAGAAGGATTGATAAGATTTAATGAAACAAAATTTCCCATGTGACCTCTACTGAACCAGTTTTTACCTCAATTTTGCTGAAGAGCCTAGGATCTTGCAGAGCAGATCATGATACTAGTACATTGGACACTTACGAGACTTTTTGAAGTGTGTGTTATATGTCTAGTTTTCATGTTATCCTTGAATAAAGAGTAGGTCGTTTAAAAATAAAAAGGCATTTGAGAAGTTAAAAACACGGTTTACCTATGCTGCTACATTCTACATTCGGTCTACCTCTGCTATGTGACTTTATTTGCACGTTCCCTCAAACTGATTTCATGCTCCCTGCAGTGACATATTTTGCTAACACAACAGATTTGTTCCTTCACTATATACAGCTTCTGGCTCCAACAAATGTCAGTGGCTTTTTAGACAAGCTCGAGCTTTTTATTCCTGTCTTTCTCAAGAGAAATATCAACATCTCACCCAGTAACATCTTTTCCTTGTGGCTATTCTGTTTATTTTATAAACAGACTAGCTTTATTTTACATATAGGGCCTGGTAAAGACATGCAAGTTACTGTGTTTTGTTTTGTTTTAACAAATTTAAATATTTTTTAGGAAAGTAATCCAGTGACAACTGTTTCCAACTTAGGTAAATAAGCATGACTGTGTTTAATCCTGAATTCATGTAATTATTTCCTTTTCTGAAACACTGAACTTGCATGAACCAGAGCAAACATTAGGCCTTCTGAGCTGCAGATTCTTCTTGGAGGAGCTCTGTGTTGGTGAGATTTATAGTTCATATCGAGGTAGAGAGTTGCAGAACTTCTTTAAAGAAAAAGAACTCATGCATATTATCATTTCTGTTTGTTGTTGGTAACATGGGTTATATGACTTTCTTATTTGTAAGAAGTGCTTCTAATTCACTATCCAAACAGAAACATGGAAGCATTATACTCAGAAAGTACTGTGGACACTTGGGGAGATATTTCTGTAATATTTGTGAAATCTGTATAAATATGGATAGGATAAATTTGGTTGACTATTCTGATGGACAGGGTGGCTGAGGAAACCCTCAGGGCCTGGACACAAATTAGTCTCTGTAAACAGTGCTGCAGCAATATTCCCTTTTCTTCTTTTTTTTGGCAAATGTAGCATTATCTAATGTGTTAGTGTTCACATAAGACTGTAAAAATCTAAGAAATGATGCTGCAGTGTCCTAAATCCATTTAATCTATATGTAATACTTTTAAAAATAGTGTACTGAATATCAAAATAAATTGAAAACTAGCCTTGTGTATAGAAATGCATTGCTTTCATATTTATTTACATTTTGGTTTGATTTTTCAAGCCTTTTCTGGTCTGGAATGAGAAGCATCTTCATGTTTAAATTTTGGGTGGAATTTGGTTTTGCATTTATTTTTCTTTTTGTTATATTTTAAATAGCAATATTTTTAGGATATGATTCGTAATTTACAACAAAACATTAAGCAATTATGTGCAATATCAATATCTGGTGCAATAAGTTAGGACATTAGTCTTATCTGAGAAAAAAAAAGAAAATCTCAAAATGGGTAGTTTAATGTCCTGAGTGAATCGTGAATCTCCACAGACTTTATTTTCTTTCCTATGTAATTTCTTTCCTCCTAATATTTGTGCTGTTTATGTGCTTGAGATGGCTAAGTGGTAGTCTGAAAATTGCAGTAAGATTAGTAATTACTAAGGGGACGTAATGTACTGTTTCATTGCAGTGGAACTCTGAAAATACTTAGACTGACTCTTGAGAAGGCATTCATCATATTTTTGACTTGTTATTCATAACATTTGTTTAACGATGAATTCTACAGTGTGTTTTTCTTCATAATATACACACTAAAATGTGTACATTTAGCCAAATTCTGTTCTTTTATACCACTAAAATATAGAATTAGTGCTTTTAAGATTGGGAAGATGCAGCAGTCACATGGTAAGGTTGATTCGAGCAGAATTTGATAGAATAGGCTTTAACATGAAACAAACTAAATCTGCTGAAAGTTCTGAAAAACTCAGATATTTTCTAGCTCACTGGGCACCTGTGAGTTACACGAGTAAATTAGGATTATCTGAATTAATTAGTTTTTGTTTCAGTAACAGTGAACATCCTGTCTTCTTCCATTGAGAGCATAATAATACCCTCAAGAAAAAACTGTAAAAGACTTATCTTTAATTGTACAAGCATGAGGAATTGCTGTGTGTAATCTGTTACTTAAATAGTCACAACATCTATATGTTTCAATAAACAGATTTGCATCATACAAGGGTTCTGAATGATGTACTAAGCATCTTTGAGACAAATGGTTTTGATATCAGGGATTTCATAACCAGAAAGTATATCTATAAGAATATATTATATTGAAAAACTGAAATACCCTGTATAGCATAAATTAAGATTGGAAAACGTTCTTATTTGAAATCATGCTGATTCATTTGAACATGCGTTTCCTGTACTGAGTTACAGAAGCTGAGCCAATTCCAGTGTGTTACTTTAGATTAAATACGTTTTTCAGAAGCTTTGTTGGAGCTGCTCTTTCTCATTTATACTAGTTGGATTTCAACAAATTTTGTTATTGTAGCTAAGAAGCGAGTGTGTTTTTTGGGGGCAAACCAATTCCTTGCCATAATTTCTCTCATTCTGAGCTAAAATTGAAAAAGAAAAGGTAATTGCAATGCCTGAAATTGGATGATGTTCAAGTTAAGGCATCTTGTTTCAAGACTTTTACCTTGAGGAAGGATATATAACATGAAAATTTTCAAGTTCTACTTAAATATTTCCTTTTTTTAATAAAAATGTTTAAATATTTGGTTATTGTCTACTACAATTCATGAGAGACACAAAGTACTTAATTTTCCACTTATTTCGGTAAGAACTGTGGGTATTCAGCTCCGCTTAGGAGTTGGCATGGTGCTATTGTCAGAAGGACTTCAGTATTGTTATAGAAAACTGGCGAATGTATTCCTATGATCTGATTTTGAAACATCTCCTGCATTGTGTGCAGTCACAAAACAGTGGCTGAATCTAGCCAAGATTTTTAATAACATCTAACTTTATGCATTTTGAACTAAAAGAGCTTGTGTTGCTAGGCATAAAATTGGTGGTGCATGGAAAAATTATTCAGTGAAACTACAATATAAACCTGCATGTACAATTCAGAAGTAGAATTCCTGGATGAACATGGAAGCTAAAACCCCGGAAAGAGCCATCTCTTTAGATCAAGTTTTATTTCCATTTTGTCCATGAACTCTTCTTCATCTGATTTTATTTCTTTAAATGAATTTGAGGGAATATCTTCAGCTTTTCAGAGTGCATAAATTAAACATTCATTATATCTACAACTTGCTTGCTGTAATCAGTGTGAATTAGCTGGATTTTATTTTCTGTTAGAGAACAGGAATGTTTTTCTCCACAGAAAATTTAAATATTATCCTAGGCACCCTCCATGTACTGTTGAAATATTTGCCATTTGAAGGTTGTACTTATGACAGACAATAAGCATCTTTCAAGAGCTTTGTTTTTTCAGCTGTGGCATACAGTTAATAGCAGGGCTCTCTGGAATATCTATAAAAATTCCTATTTGTTTTCAACCTTTTCAGTAAGAAACTTTTTTCTTTTCTTTCAAGAACTTCTAAAGATCTTTTAAAAATTTAAGAATTTTACCTTGAAATATTTCCAGTATCACTTGCTAAAGTGATGTTCATATGTCTCAACTCAGTAGTTCTTACAGACTTCCATGAAAGTCTCACAAAGAGCAGTTTCAGAATTGACCACTATGGGATTTCATTTAGGAAAAAAGCAAACAGGCTTTGAGTACTGCTGTTTCTTCTTATCTTCCCAAGATTGTTTCATTCAGGCTGGATGGTGGTGAATTGCTTTGTTTATTGCAAGTACATAAATAAGATCTTCCACTAGTATTGAGTCTTTACGATGCTTCCTTAGACTGCGGCCTTTAAATCTCTTGACTGGAAAAGTTCCCGGGAAACTCTGTCCATTGCTGCCTTGAGATTCTTCCCTGCATTTAGGAGTGGAAGTGGAGGATATTCAGAGGCTTACAGAAGAATGGCCTTTTTTTCCGTTAATATTCTTGACCAGGGAGCATTTTTATGATGTAAGTGGGAAGAGCTGCTGCAGCTCTACAATAACTCTGAATTTTCTTCTGTTGTAGGAGCAAGAATGGCAAAAGAGAAGTGATCTTAAAACAAACAAACAAACAAACAAACAAAACACTGTGGAATATCTTGAGAGTCTAATTTCCCTTTCTTTTTTAATAGCTGCATGAAGGTCCTTGAAAGGCAGCATGACAACATTATCCTTGTGTACTAATTGCTCTCCGTTAGATATCTGACTTTTCCAAGTTCCTCAAAAAATGAAGGATGGCATTGTACCTGGAAAAAAAATTATCATCTGTGAAAAGGAACAAAAGAATCAGCTAAAATCAAACATAAACAGCAAATAACCCAGTTGAGCCTATGCAGAACTAAAACCAGGCAGGTTCCAAAGCTGAAAGGTAATCTACAGACGTGGGTATTGAAGGGCACTGTTTCCATTCCCTGGAAAGCTTTTGCCCTCCCAGTTATCTTGACATAAGGGTTCAGCGTCCTTTCCCTCCGAGCGTAGTCCTTACTCACCTTCAGCATGCTGTAAAACTTGTTCCTTTCCACGGAGAAAGGATGCGGTTTTATGCAATGATCTGTGCGTGCCTCAGTCCTCACCTGCATTATATAATTTACTGTATCTTTTAATGAAAGTAACAGTGGTATAAAAACTTCCAGATAGTGAAGAATATGGCGGCCCACGCTCTCAGGAACATTTACACATATCATAGTTATACTTCCACTTTTTCTTGGGTTTCCATTCAATTTCTGTTCTCAATGCAGGACTTTAATAGTAATGTTCAAATGCCTAAGGGGTCAAGATCTAAATACATCTCTGACTGTGTCTTTTTTGCATGATCTACTAAGACAGCTGCATTCCTTGGGAGCAATATATCCCCTGCAACCCAGAATGAAACATATTAGTGAGGGGGGAAAAAAGGAGGAATGCTTTCTTTCAGTTCAATATGTCTCAGGGTAGACAGACTTCCCCTGGCCATATTTGGAAAATCAGATGCCACTTCCTTTCTTGCTAACCCTTTGCTTTATAACCCAGGATCCCTGAGGATACGGAGAAAGAATAAGCAGGTAATAGTTGTCATCAATATGTTTGTCCTGCAGTTTTTCTAACAGGATAGGTGGAAAAGAGTAGAAAGCTCCTGAAACCCAGGAGGTACCTCACCTCAAAAGTGTAATTGCCAGGAGCCATTTACTTCTATGGGGAATTTAGCTCTTGAAAATCTTACCTATATTTAGAAATGCCTAATGTCTGCTAACTATCTATATGCCATATATTTGCAAGTGTGCATAGAATATGTTTCATGTTCATCTTTGTACTGCAGTGTAGGAGTTACAGCAACATAAAATTTAGGTGGTTTAACAGTATGCTGTTGACAGTCCACAATGTTTTGCTATTCTGACACAATAGGAAACATCATAAGCTGGTTCTGGCAAGAATATACTAGTAAAATCATATTCTGAATGGAAAAAAATCCAGAAGACAGAAATATTATTACACTTTTAGACTTCAGCTTTTTTTTTTTTTTTTTTTTTTTAATTTTGGTTTTCAAATAGATTTAAACTTTCCAGGATTTGTCTTGTTATTTTTCAGTATTTTGTTATAATGAATTAAAATTTTGCATTAATTTACTGTGAATATTATTTAAACTGTGTAACTTCATTTGTCTGCACAATATTTCATTTATTCAAATCTTTAATTTTTATAAAAACAAGATATAGTCTTTTTTTATTTTCAAATGTATTTTTCATATATTCACTTGATTGCCTACAAAGATAAAACCCAATAAAAATGCTATCTAGTACTGTACCATAAAATCCAGAAGTGATACCATAATACATCTGCCCAATGAGAAGTGATAACTGGCATTTTTTTCAGTCTTAGTTGGCACTGAAATTCAATTAATGTATCTTTCTAGCTTGTAAAAGTTAGTGTTTTCCTATGCTATTAGCATACTACCAGTAGAACCAGAAGTACATAGTTTTAAATGTGTGGCTTTTGCTTCAGAGTATTTTTTTAATTTTTCCTTTTTTTTAACTTTCTATTTTGTCTTTCGCAGCATAATCCAATTTCAGAATCAGGTGCTATGGATTTTCTTAGTCTCCAGAAAAAGCAACATATATTAGAGAAGTCGATAAAAGCAGAAAGTGTTACCGAGCTAACCAGGCAGTGCCATTTTACTGTCATTTGCAGCTACATTTGCAGTTAACCATGGTTACAGGGTTAATTTGCTAAAAGAAAAAAGACCAGCTACTTCGAATATGAGTCAGGTGGAGAATGAATTATTGTTCAGTTTAGATAAGGTAAGAGCCGAAGGACTGACGAGCTGGTCAAATCTGAGCAAACTCTGCTATAAACTATCTTTCCAAAACAACCCACAAAGCAATTAAGAAAATTAGATTCAGGGACGTTTGGGGTATTTTTTGTTTTCTTGTGTTGTCCTTCTGTTTGATCATTTCTTTTCGGAAGGTACACAGACCCCACACCATTTAAATTTCGCTGCTGTAAAAGCAGGTTGTTCCTTTACGTAGCCGACGTCAACGTGCGTGTCACCGGCGCGACCTCGCGTCTCCGGCTTTTCCGGCAGAATAGTCATTTTCTGACAGAAGCGGTTTGCAGGGTTTTCGTGTATCCGCCACAAAGCGAAATGGGACGCCCTCTCGGGCGGATGGTGTCGGCCAGCCGGCTCCGCGCTGGCCGCCGCGCCGTCGGGCCGCGCCGCCGTCGGGCCGCGCCGCCGTCGGGCCGCCGCGCCGTCGGGCCGCGGCTCTGCTCGGCGGTACGGCCTTGCCCGGAGTGCACTCAGTGACGCTGGTACCTGTTGCTGGTTCTTTTTCCAGGTCAACTGGCTGCAGGTACGTGTGAGATTGTTACTTTGGACAGAGATAGCAGTCAGCCCCGAAGGACTATAGCCCGACAAACGGCTCGCTGTGCGTGTAAAAAAGGACAGATTGCCGGTACAACGAGAGCGAGGCCAGCCTGTGTCGATGGTAAGAAGTAAAGATCTATTCGATAAGTTTCTGCCGATAAAAGAGTGCTTTCAACTGGTAGAGTCTCATCAGATAATCAAAGCTCTATAGCAGAAATTTTCTTATGTCCCAACTAGTGTTGGTAATACAACTGAAGTTCCCAAAACAGAGACTGACTAATAGTATGGATATTTCAGTAACAGTTTTTTTTTATTATTTAAATTTTCACTTTTGTTTTATAGTGATATGCAGCTGAATGTTAAGGGCATGATATTGTTATAGTTTGTATGTGTTGATAGGATCAGCGGTGAAATAGCATTCTTTTCCCCTAACTTTTATTCTATAGAACAAAAAAGAAGAAAAAAAAGAAAGACCCACAAAGATTTTATGCCACTAGGGGCTAATGTGACCACTTCTATGGGAAAGTTAATGTTATTAAGGAAAACACGAACACTGTACTTGAATGTAGTTATCTGAATTTACCTTACATGCCTAGCATTTCTTCTCTGCTTAAAATGATGATTCTGTATGATTCACTGCAGATATAGTGGTAGCGTGCAGCCTGAAAAAGTGCTGACATAGAGGGAGGTATGAAAATACTTCATTTTGAAATCATTTTGTGAGACAAATGGATTCCAATGTTAGAGCTAAATAAGACACTAATAATGGTACAATCTTCAAGGCAAGTCTGCCAGTGCAAGCTTATTAGCAAGCATTCATATTATAATTAAAAGTAAAATTAGAGATATATTGAAAGTAGTTGATACAAAACAGGCATGTATTGGTCAAGACTCTGTTAACAGCAGAAGAAGATGCTTATATATGGGAGATATAATGAATTCACTGATTACCTTTGAATGCTGATTAGTTTGAGTCCTCAAATAAAAATATTGTGAAGAATGCCCTACCAGTGCTTCAGAATTTGATCTTACCCAGTGACTATCAAAGAAGACAGCTCAAAGGGGATTTCAGAGCCTACCTGCAAAGCTAAATATAGAACATCGTGCACATTCTGTTTTTGCATTTTGCTTTCACTGTTTTTGGTACTCTGTAATACTGTTCATTTTTCTTAGCTAATATGAGATGGTATCCAGTAATTTTCTTCTTTCTTGTTTTATTATAAGATCATAAGATTTAATTGCCTAAGAAAGGAATGATTTTAACATGTCATTTATAATTGCAACTTTAGCAAAACTGCTTGTTAGCAATTAAAAAATTCAACCTATGTTTCCCATTTTAAAACAATAAAGGTATGAGGGAAATATGAAATTTCCTTCATCTAATGGGAATGGATATGTAATTTTTTCTCAGTCAGTTATGGATCTAGGATGAGATTTGCTGTAACTTGGGTATCCAAAGTTAGTTGTCTAACCCGTTTTTCTTTATACTCAGTGGAGATCAAGAGGCACCTTTTCAGAGTAATCGTGTCATGCTAAGATCAGATATACTACTCTCTGGTACTCACTATTTCTCTTCCTTGCTTTAAAAGATACCTGTGGTGACTAAATCAGACTTCAGTCAGCGAAAATCTGTATGTGTCAGTAAAAAGAGATGACTCCCCCCTACCCTCCACTTGTTATATTAGCTTAGTTCCCAAGTACAGAAGATTTGAGGTCATTTAATATTTGAAAAGAATTTTCTTTTTCTTTTTTTTTTTCATTTTATCTGGAACTCCTGAAAAGGGGCAATTCCAAATTCTTCTTTCAGTGTACATGATCATCATTTTGTGTAAACAGAGAAGTAGATATTTGGAATTATGGTTAGGTGGTGTGTAATCAGAGAGGGTTCTTTGTGTGATGCTTCACATTTGAAAAATAAGTGGGAAGTTCATCAGCTGAAAAATAGAGCTGCAAATTAACTTGTGTGTCCAGATATTAACCTTCATTTTTTAAGCTCTCCTGTATGGTCCTAATACAATCTAATCATGCCATTCTTTATTATTTTGCAAAATGTTTATAGTTAAGATACTGAGTCCTTTGCTAAGAACGATAACCATAAGACAAGTAGGACATGATACTTTTGCTTTACTAGACCCTGGAAATCAAAGCTAGAAATGCTTAATGGTACCTAGAGCTGGCTCGCAAGTTACCAAGTTAAAAAGCACGGGCCAAGTCTTTGGTCTGTAATTTTTACTTATCAAGTGTATTATGAAAACATATAGAAGTTTTACATGCAAACAGGCCAGCTGGTACAATATTAATTTACCTACATACAATGATATAGGAAAGAATGAACAAGCATTTCCTCTTGTGTTTAATCTTCTGCTGTCAAAGAAAGGTGGCAGATAAATTGGCCATTAACTAACAAAGAAGTGTTCATCTTTGAATTGGCCAAGTTCATACTTTAATGAATACAAACTAGGGTTCTCATCTCCAGAGTGAGAAGGATCTGAATTTTTCCCTAGTATTTATATTAATTTCTAGAATAGAGTGTTTCAAACATTGCTACTAAATGCATTTTTCTGAGCAGAATGTGAAATCTGCTGAATTCATGCCTCAGAAATGCTAGTTTTGCCTCTGATGTTAATTCAAATACTGCTATTTTAGTAATACAACAAATGAACATAGATTTTTCTTACACTACAGGGATATTTTCACCAATAGAAATCTTCCATCTACAGAAATTCCATTCACTCTTTCTTATATAGATCTCCTTGCCCTAACAAACAAGCAAATCCTTCTTCCAGCTTTTTTAAGTATCCACTTAAGTGTATTTTTACTAATTTTAATTATTTTTTATAATATAGCTGATATTAAGAATATAATTCAATAATATTGTGGTTTTGCTTCTGCCGTCAAAAAGCAGAAAAACTAATTGGAAAGATTTTTTAATGTCTATTTGCTTTCCAAAAACTTGGTTCTTCTAATTTTATTCTTTATATGACCTTAAGTTTAATGAGATTATTTTTGAAGTAAAAGGGAGGAAAGTCAGACCTTAGATCTTTAATAATTAATGAAAATTCATTGAGTAAGCAGGCTTAGTAAGCTTGGCCTGCTGACCTACTAACAAGAAAACATTAGTTAGTGACTACTTCTGGCAAGTGAGTATTTTGAAACTTCGGTACCAAAGCTGGCCATTTTTACAACCTAAAAATGCATCATATTTTATCTGGTTATCATTTTTTAATTGTTTCATGGTGAGAAATACCTTAGAATATAGTCAGTTATGCTGTGTATATTTTGGAACATAGAAATGTGAGTGTCAATTATGGCAGCAAAAGGAGTAATTTAAGGACTCTTACACCTCACAAACCTTGTCTGAGATTGCACTTGTTGACATAGCTCTTAAAATTAGGCCTGAGTTGATTACCAAAGTCTGCTCTGATTGCTGCTGCTGCATCAGCTAAGGTCTTTTCCTAAAAACAGAGCTTTTCTTGAAATACTTCCCTATTTCTGATTTACTGGGTTTTGTTTTCTTTAACAGTCTTTAAGTATGACAGACTGCTAACGTAGCCTGAAAAAAACAACGTCAGTATTCACCCTGGTTTCAAGCTTGTTTTAATGTTGATCGTGTCATTCCTAGACCAAAACAAATCATAATATATATTTGGTATGCTTGGCTGTGAAGTAATTTTGGACTTGTGAATGTAGATTTTGTGATGTTACGACAGTATTTTGCCTGCACTTAGTTGTGTTCTTATTGTTTAGAGCCTTCATTCCCTAGTCCCTTTTTCTGAGATCGAATTCCCTAGCAATGACCTTAGGTGCACTGTTTCAATAAGATATAATATTTCAGTATAGCATCTGATTTACCACCAGAGTAATTTGCCTGTGTGTAAGCCAAGCTTCAGCAGGTTTTTAAGATGGAGTCTATGAGAGATTGGATGATAGCAATTACTGGCTGTTTATGTCCAGTATCTTCATTAATTTGGGACTTATTTTAAAATAAGTGTCAAAAAGAAACTGTGTGTGTGTGTATATATGCACCCATATGAAACATATGTTTTTAGTTCTTTCACAGGAATTGTATCTTTCTAAACAAAAAATTTGTTATGCCCAAGTATTTCAGGGAATATAAGTACATTAACCTGAGAAAGATAAGTTGATCTTTTAAAAATCCAATGGATTCCAGTAATTCTGTCCAGTATGTATGTATACTTCAAAAATAAACAGCAGTTTTCTCCAGAAAGCAGAATCAGTTTATGAAAGGAAAAGTGGTCATGAGAGAAGTGGTTTAATTGCCTAAGAAAATTAGAATGGCAGTGTCTGTTTGCATGCCTGACTTCCATGATTAAAGATTCTCATGCTCCAGACTTAAGTCTGGCTACTTGAACGTCCACAGGGCACTACAAGGAATCCCAGGACATTGATCCTGAGTTCCAAAATTCCTGAGTTGGGAATAGCCAGAGCTCAGGTAACTGAATTTTTACTTCTTCTTTTGCAAGTGTTCTAATAATACTACAATCTATAGACTCTTGGTGTAGATTGTTCATACATTATGATTAACATGCTTTTCAGTTGGTATTGACTGATTTTGTTTAGCATGGAAACTCAAGATCCTTGAGAAAACCACATTAGTTTTAGTCAATAATTCCCCACTCTTCTCATTAGCTGTAGGAGTCTATCGGGATGTGTAAGGGTCAGAATTGATCATTAATTGAATCCTAGGTCATGCACTTCAAACAAAACTCTAACAGTTAGGGATCTAGTGAGCTTCATCATTCTAAAATACCTTAAATATCTTATCTATGTTGCCAAAAATTAAAAAAAAAATAGAAACAGAAATTTTAGCTTTCCCATTTGTGATATTTCATGTGTTTATTGACATGTTACTCATTTTATCCTGGTTTTATTGCAGATATTTGCATATGTTTTCTCTCTATAAATAATATACACCCAACATTGTTGCATTTAATATATGTCAGTTTGACAAAAGCAAATCAAAAAGACAAAGCAGGTTGGATTTGACATTAAAATGAGACTGAATATTACTGAGTAGTTATTTTGCGGGAACAGTATCAATACTCTTTATCATGTGAAAGATTTAAGAGCAGAGCGGGACGATTTGTCCCTGGACAACTGGTAGTAATTACACTGTAGTGGTAGCAAAACAATTAGCTATTCTGCTAGCTAGTTATGAAGTTAAATAGGTTAGAACATGTATTTAGTTTTGCTTGCCTCATTATTCATTTTGAGATATCAGAAAGGGTAACAATTACTTTAAACCGGAGGAAATTATGCCTGTAATGAGCATTTAGGAAAATTTATCCTAACTGAATATTCTGTTGGTTCCCTGGGGTCTGAAGGGCAATATCGTCTATTTTCTGGTTTTCCTTCCTTTCTTTCTTCTGGATAAGTGGACCCCACCCAGTACTTTCCAGGCATTAAAATTAGCAGTATACCATCCTCAAAAAGTCAATTCTCACCACAGCTCTGAAATTTGGATACTAATGGATGTTGTCAACCAGAGGCTAGTGAGGCTTTATCCTTCCTGAATAGAGAGTTTTGCTTGCAGACATTTTTATTTACATAGAGAGCACATGTATCACAAAACACAATCAATACTTATGCAATAATTCAGTTGTAGAATCAAAACCAAGATTAGAATTTTCTTACATTTTTGAGGACTAAATAGTTAAACTCATTGAGTGTCCAGTGAGTACAGAGCTCCTGTCTAGCAGATAACTAGCACCTCTCAAAACTTAATTTGCAAGTAAGTACCCAATATTAAATCTGAGTGAGAAACCATATGGATTATATGGACTAGTAAAGGGATATTTATGCAATGGTTTAATATTTACTTGGGAATATGCTGTCAGTGATCCTAAGCTTACTTTCCAAAAGATAAAGCTAATGGCAAGTAGCTCTATGATGCTAGATCACTTAGATCTTCCATGATCTAAGAACATTTATGGAGAAATGTATCAGAGACTTGGAGAATTTGGGGTTAAATATGTATAGAGTGGAGTGATATAGAGTGATTTAGCAGATTATTTTCTACAAGATTCTGAAGGGTGGAAACACTACAGACTGAGAGAAAACACTGCAAATATGTAAGGAAGATAGATATGGGAGAAGAGTTAATACAATTAAACTGAAGATAAAATACTTTTCTACGCTTATAACAAACTATGACAAACTTCAACCAGAAATTCTTTTTCACTTATATAAACCCTCCTTTAGCGTCAAACCTGGCATCAGTTTCAGGTTAAGATATGGCTGTCTTTCTAAACGATAGTGCAGGGGAATATTTAGGAAAGCAGAATTTAATTATGTGATTTGGAAGGTGGCCAGGAACCAGGGGTTAACACTGGTGCTGTTGCGAAGAGTGCTGAGAGAACTTTAATTGCCTCTAATGCTTAGTGCCTTGCTTTCACATTTCATTTGAAAGACAACACCTTCAGCCTCCCCGCGTTTCATTGGATGCATTAGTTCATCAATGCCAGCAGCTTCATTTCCTTTAGTTCCTAGCTGATTCTGAGCAGTCACCCATGTAGTCTAATCCTCTCTCTTCTACGTGTGCTGATGGCAGTTTCAGCGCAGGAAGATGGTTGGAGGTTATGTGACAGTACATTGAGGAACAATTTTTGGAGGGAGTGGCTGGAAGCCTAATTGCTACAGACATTTTAAATTAAACTGGACAAAATACTAAGGGATGTATTGGGCATTAGCGTAAGTGTGAACTGCATCACTCTATGGCATTTTCTGTGTTTGGTTTCTTGTGGCAGAGCGTTACCACCAATCGTAGTGAAATTGCTGCAGTCAGGTTCATGCTGCTGGTCTTCAGGCGCTCGGCTAACCTGACGTTCCCGGGTCAGGAGTCTGGTCACTGCAAGCTGCCCCTGCGGACGGTGAGGGGAGAGCCGCACGTTAGAGGTCAAGTAGCGTCAGTGCTGGAATCACCTTCCAAAAGCTCTGCTCTTTATGTCTCTTTGGGGATTAAAGAGAACATAGGATGACAAGCAGAGCAGGTTTTCTGCTTCAGTGTAATGTGTGTAAACACTTCAGGCTATCAACTGCTCAGATTGCCTCCTGGAAAAGCCACTGTCTTCACTGGCTAGAGGCAGTTTAAGGAAAAAAAAACATAATGTGTTTATATTACCTCCTCTGCTTGTCATCCTAGGTTCTCTTTATCTCCAGAAGAGGGAAAAAAGAGAGGAACTTTCAAAGAGATTCAGGTGTGAAGGTGAGCTTTTGTAAGGGGAATATATTTTTGTAAGAGAATCTGGAGAGATGAGCCTTTGTAAAAACCCCTTCAGTGCCTACCATAAATGCTACCAGTAAATGCCCAAATTTAGGTGGGATAAAACTATAGCTGAATTACATTTGCGGCACTATGCGAAAATAGCGTAGTGGAAGAGTCCCTTTTTTATTTTTTTTTCCTTTTTTTCTTCCCCCTTAATAATCTCCTTAAGCAAACCACTATGTTTCATAAAAGTGAATCAAGAAAGGATGTATTTTGTTAAAAATGTCATTTTAAAGCCTTATACCACTTTATTTTTAACTTACATTAGATTTAATATCTGTGATGGTGTCAGAAGACTCATAGAAGATGTTAAAATTGATTGCTAAATTAGTGGTAACATTAGCATCCACCACCGGCGACATGGTCATTAATGCTAGACGTTTTTGTATGCTTCTTTCAGAATACTCTGTACAGGGTGATTCAGAGAAAATATCCTCCTCAAGGATTAAACCTTAGAAAGCTACCTTTTTAAGGTAATGAAAAGGAGTTGGGTTTCCCCTGCTGCTAAGGATTGACATCATACTATAGCATGAAAAAAAGATCATTGTATTAGATCTGTTGTCTTTATATCATAGCTAAACTTTAGGTAGGACTGTGTTTTTTGTTTATATCATTTTTCCTTAGAACTTACTATTGTTTTATTTTGGCAATACCACTTGCATTCAAGATGCTTCACAGATAGCTACAATATAGCCCTTGGCTAGAAGCACTAATGACAAACTTGAGACCTTATTTGTTCCATTATACAAGGAAATAAGAATATTTAGATACATTTTTTTATTAATTATCCAGACCATGGAGAGTGGGATAAAGACAAAAGCCCTGCAAAATTCTTTGCAGTCTCGAATGAGGTGAAAGTGGGAAAGTTAAATTTGCCTCCACTTGCTCCAGAGTATTTCTCTGAGAGTCTTATTCTTTTTCCTCATCCTCCTCTTGAGGGGCTCCACAGAGGATCTCTGCCTCTACTCACCTCTTTCAGAAAGGCGTTAAGGGGTTAAGAAAGGGGTTAAGCCCCAAGTGAATGTGATAGAAGAGGATATACCCCTAGGCGAGGTGGGATTCCAAGGAAATGAAGAGGGATAAAGGAAAGAATTGTCTCTCATTAAAGGATAAGAGAGAAGATATCAGGGCTAGGTTGTACTCAGCCAGAAAAGTAAGTGGTGGTGTGAAAGTGAACGTGAGTTTGAACTGGTGCAAAAAAACCCATGACTTGCTATGAAATAGACTGTCATTTGAAGGGAGGGTAGCATGTATGACAAGGAGGGAGAAGTATAAATGGAAAAAAGAAAACAGTGCAGAGCTCAGATAACCCAGAAGTTGATAGGAATTTTATTATACTTTCCATATTTTCTAAAGTATGCATGAAATACCTTATTTTGTGATCTCCCATGTAAAGAAATAAATTAAATTAAACTAGCAGTTACTAAGTTCCTTGACTCAAACTCATCTTTTGGTCAATTAATTCTTGCCTCCTTCCCTGATCCTCTTTCCCCCACAACAAACCATAAATAACTTTTTTATCGTTCAGGGTTAAACAGAAATGGACAATCCGTTTGATGTGTTAACGTGCATGTAGCTTTCTCCCTCATGCCCTATATTATGTTCTTCAGTTATTCAGTGTTTCCTTGCGTCCTGTGGCAGACACTGGGTTTCCAGCATTCGTACGTGGTGCCTTTACACTGCACAGCATTGCCCCCTTCATTCAGCACCTTCGTGCTACAGCAGTGATACTCCTCCTTTCTGCCCCTGCCCTAACCTGCTGTGGCTAACATCACTGGGTCTCCCAGCACAAACCCACATCCAGCCTCTGTCCGGTGTGCTTTGCCCTACACACCGTCAGTCTCCTCCAGCCCGTGCGTGGCACTCCTGCGCTGCTCCCTGCATATACCGGTGCCCTCTGTCTAACTCAGAAGCTTGTGGAGAGGACCATAGTGTGGACCATAGGACCAATAGGAGGACTGCAAAGAGCTGTGGGGCAGCACATTCGTAATATGGAAACATGAGGTTTCAGGGAGGACATTGCTAGTATGGAGCACAGCAAAGATGGAGACATTGTAACACAGCTGCTTAATTCAGTGGCTGGAAAGAGCTGGAAGAGGTGAAAGGAGGGAGGTTGGAGAGATCAAGATAGGGTTGTGAAGGATGAGTCAGCCGTTGGAGCCAGCCCAAAGACCAGAATTTCCTGATGTCAGCTGGGAGAAGATGTAGTGGTCTAGGTTATGTATCACAATGGGGACATAAATTCTTATTTGGGGTGGAAAGAAATGAGTATTTTAGAGTGTTACAGAGAAAAACAGACCTAATCTGGAGTCTGAATTTCTAACACTTTGCCAAGAAACCCAAACAAACAAAACAACCCCCCTATGATTTGTTCACTTGTTTTTAATACAATATTTTGATGCACTGAATAGTATTAGTGTTGCAGTAATAGTCAATGAAAAGGAATCACCTGTTTTCTATCCAGTTATAGTTTTTAATGTTTCTCCTTTGTTCTCTTTTCACCATTTTGATTTTAAGTACTTTCCTTCACTTTCCTACATAATTGGGCGACTTAGTCCTCCTGACTTTGAGATTAAGCAATTTTTTTTTTTTTAATTTTAGTAGTTGAGGGACATGCCGTACAAAGTAAAATATTTAAAAAGCTGGCTTTTTTGGGTAACATCATGTATGTAGTGCAGCAAGAATAGTTTAAACTTCAGCTTTGTGTGCAGTACTGAATTTTTAATTTTGCTAAGCATAAAACATTGAGTGTTTGCTAAGTATACTGATCAATCCAGACAGGCTTTTTAAAAGTAGTAAGTAATTACGCTAAACTCAGTATTCTCCCTCGTTTGACAACTTCAGGTTAGAATAAATTTTGGCAAGCGTATTGCTTTGAAAGCCTAGTCATTATAAATGGATATAAAGGAGAAGGTAGTGGCTACATTGGAGTGTGGAGAAGAAAGCTGGTGCACTGAGTGTAGATCCCAGTGAAGTCCAGCCTGGATTGTAGATGGGCCAAACTCAGTATCAATTGACCTCATACGTGGATGTCTGCTGCCATGTCCTCCCTTGGTTTTGCTCTGTGGCCGTGTGGCTGATACCTGACAGAGCCCCTCTAGAAGGACCAGTTCCCTGCTAGAAGGGCTTCAGCAATTTGTACGTGGCCAGAGTATGAGCTGCCCTTGTAAGATCAATGACGCTTCGCCCTAAGCTGCTGGAATCCAACTTTGCTGCAGTGTGAAACTGGATCATATTTTAGCTAATGCTATCAATGCTTTCTGTTGTCTTTTATCTCAGAGAACCTGAAAAACTCCCACAGATGTCTCTTTTTAATCTGTTTATTGTTTTTTTGTAGTCTCTATCTCAGCAGTATTTGAAGTTCAGATTTTCAAGTGCAGATGGATAGGTTAGTAATTTCAGTTTGAATATTTGGCAGCTCTTTGTTGAAGCAGTGGGCAGCAAGCAGATATACTGCCAAAGCATACCACCCTCATGGTTTTGGGGCAGGAGGAAATCAAGGTCTAGAATGATGGGGCAGGTCTTTACTGTTATGAAATGCATTGCTATTTGTCTTAAATGGAAGTCTCAGTCTGTATAAACATTTTAAGTATCTGACCTTTTAAAATTCTTATTCAAATCAGAATAATTCTTTTATGCTTTTACCATCATACACTAAAAAGAGCTGTGTTGGTGTTGGGTTCCTGTACCAGTGATATGAACTGCGTTATGTCTGTTGGCTTTATCGATTACTGACCTAGCACATTTTGCTGTATCACATGAATATCATAGAGTCTGGTTAGATTTGAATCCCCTTGCATGTTTTAGAACCCATCTTTTCAATATTTAGAAACAAAATGTGTACACTGGCTATACATGCTGCCTTCAATTGTGTATGTATGTACTTTACACAGTATGAATCTTTTGTGATAATTGTACAGTATGTCTTTCAGACTTACTTCCATTTCATTTTATATAAATAAATAAATAAATATATGAAATCCTATTATATTATTGCTATTAAGTGGCATTAGTATAAATAAATCAGGAGCTGAAAGTCTTCTGACAGCAAATAGTGCTTCTGATACAAGTGATTTGCCTGAACTGGAAGGACTTTGCAAGTAAAAGGGTTTTTAAGGGAGAAACTGGTCAGTACTGTGCAAAGTAACCTATCAGTTGTAATTGTTTTTTATGCTAAACTTTTAATTATACCCATGATAGTAGCTTCCAGGACAGGCCAGAAGACTCAAGTCAGGTTTAAACAGTGTAAGAGGCCATCCATCTATTTCAATAGCTAAACTAATTTATTATGAATTAAGAGGTGCCAGTTCTTTGAGTAGGAAATCCTAAAATGACATTGTGTGCAGTGAACAAACAAAGATTATGGAAAACTTTCACTACTTGAAGCAGTTTTTGCTTCTTTTCTAGAGGCTGATGAGCGTAACTGTAGAATGAACATAAGTTTAGATCCTATTATAGAATTAATAAAAAAGACTACTCAGACAGGGAGACATGATTCCTATCTTGAGATTCTTATAATTTAAGGTTCACATACTTTAGCCTCTTAGTCAAATTAAGAATGCTATTGAAGCTAATGAGCCTATTCCCTTGAATTTAAATTTACTGGATCAGTACTCTTTTGGATAGATAGATATAATAAAAAAAATGATGGAATCAATGCAGTGACATGCTTCCCATAAGAAATGTATTTGGAGAATAGATTTGGATTCATGTATAAAATAGTTTTAATTTTGCGGTTCTTTGTGCTAATGGCTTTCATTTATTAACTTTTTATGACAGTTACTTTAAATAATTAGTGTATTTTTCACTTTAAAGAAGCAATCTATTGTAGACGTTTGTTTGGAATTGGGAGGTTTATGTGAAAAGTAATAATATGTATGTGCACCTATGAAAACTTGGCATCTCTTCTAGATCTAATGCCTTGGATGAGCTTAGATGAATACCAGAAACCAAAATTGGGAAACTTAGTTCTTCTTTTTACAATGAGATTAAAGAAGTTTTGTTTCCTTTAGGGATGTGATCGTGATCTCTAAATCCCTGCCACAGTAATGTTAGATCCCTACACATATTTCTTGCTGGTCCAACTTTAGAATAATTTCTTTCTGAAGTCATATTTTATCTGATCACAGTTATTTCTCCTTCCTCCTCAGTGTGTGTGTATTCTGGAAGACACCAGAGTTAACTCACTGAATTCTCACTTGTTCTACCTTGTTCATATCCATGGGCCTTTCATGTCTATGAATTACACACTAGCTATGTGGAGCAGCTTTTCTTATACAGGTCAAATAGAATAGGCAAAGCAGATGTTAAAACTGGCAATGTGTGATCTTTTGGCTCATGCCAAAAGAGGTTAAATAAAAATAAGCATGTAAATTATTTTTTATTTATATCCTATTTTTTACTTAACTTCTTTTTAACCTGTTTTTAAAACACAGCAAATAAGACTCAGAGTAATTTTTTGAAATTGTACAGTATACACAGGTGAATACTATAGGAGCAATGATAATTTCATCTTATTATACAGTCTGGCTGCTTACAATCTTACAAAACTGCATTTTGACTTAATTTTTAACTCTAAAAAGTACCACTTGAACCTCTCTGCTTGAAAAAAGGTTGATCGTCTTGCTTAATGTTGTAATTTGGAATCATCCCATTGAAGTCTGGATGTACAGTTTTCTCAGAGCACATCTATAGGTCTGGCAAAGAAGTGGGATGTAGCTTGTGTTATAATATTGCCTCTGCATAGGTGTCAGGCCAGTAAGTTTTGTGATTCAGTTCTGATTGAGAATAAGTTGTAGCTGAAAATACTTTCTTTTTGGTATGCTTCTAAGGAAAAATTGTAGTAGTAATTTGAATTCAGTTTAGGTTTAAGAAAAAAGTTAAGGAAAAAGCATAAAATATTATAAATATGTTTTCAAATTTGATTTATTTGCTGTCAGGTTCAACAGATATTTCAGAATGATCTGAAATCTTCTTACTCAGTTTTAGTTGAAGAGAAAAGTGATAGTTCAGACTGTTTTTCACCAGGGACTTGATTGTTTTATCTGAGCTTTGTTGTTAAAATAACGAATACTCTTCCTAGGCCTTTGACCTCATATTGCAAAGAATTTTAAATGTACAACATCCCAGCTCCTACGAGATTCCATTTTTAACTACATTTTTTCCCCAAAAAAGTTATGAAACTTTACTGAAGTCTGCATTCACACACTATTTAGGATTTCAGTCCCCAGTTATAAAGAAAACTGTGCTTATAAATGATCTTTACCACAGAAAAGTTTTTGCTTTTTATTTTTATTTTTTCCATAGTATAAAATTTCCTTATTTTCCATAGTTACAAACAGTCGAATAAAATATTTGAACCTAGAGGAGAAATTTCAGAAAAGTTATGTATAGTAGTGTTGTGGGCATGGAGTATCTTTTATGAAAACACATGAGGTATATTCATGTATATGATGAGTGTAAAGAAAAAAGTATGGACAAATAGAATTCAGTGAAAGGAGTATGAAATGCTTATACCACCTATGAAAATAAAATTCATCTATGAGACTGTGTATGTAAGAATATGTTAGCACACATTTTTATCACTGGAATGAAGACATTTGTATTTTTAATTTCTCACAGACTATATCCTTACAATGTAAAACCAAAACAACCTAAATTACCTGTTAAAATACACAACTAGCAATCTATAGGAGTTCAATTAAGAATAGCCATAGAAATTTGGGGAAAAATAAGGCATAACTATCTTCAAAGTCCTTTCCTGTTTTCTGTTGTTTTCTGCAAGATATTCAGTAGCTGTTGAAACCAAATGACTGTGGTTTTATATGTTTTGTAAGGATTCTGCTGGATATCTGCTGGATGTCTCCGTATCAGTGTTCCATTGATGTAACAGCAAAATAATACTTCCTATATGCAGAAAAAGCTTTGGACTGGAACAATCTTCAGTTGCGTTTTTTTGCATTAGTTTTGGTAAATGCATTTTAAGAAAAGTAATGGAGTGCTCATAATTTAGTCTATCATCATTTTTTGTTCTTCTGTCATCGAAAGCATGCCACATCCTGTAGAGAAAAATCAGACCAGGTTCAAAGCAATGCTTAAGCATATTAAAATGAGTAAGGTTAGAAAAAGAGTGAGTGCACTTATAAATAAATGACTGGCAAGAATCTTGTTGTGATTATTACTCATAGGTACTGTGGTTGTGCACAAGGACACACAATAATAGGCCTTTATTATGCCAGGCACTATACAAACACAAAACAGAAGTTAGTCCCTTTGCTGAAGAGCTTATAGTTAAATAGATGCTTAGTTAGAAGGTGGAAGAAGGGTCAGAATTATTAGACCAGTCATAGTAGCAAATATCTTGTTACTACTCAGTTTCATTTATTTTTGTAAGGCTGCAGAAAAGGTGAGTTCTGCTGAAAGATGATAGAGCTAAACAGCAGGAATGTGTGATGGGAAGAGGTCTAGAAAAGGTGAATGTGGGCATGCAATGAACCTGAAGCTAACCTATAGGAGTGAAAGACTTAAGAACTGGTCAATACTGTACAGAGAAAGTCCTACCAACATTGTAATAATTTCTTTGAATCACAGAATCACAGAATGGTTGAAGTTGGAAGGGACCTCTGGAGATCATCTACTCCAACCTCCCTGCTCAAGCAGAGTCACCTAGAGCATGTTGCACAGGATTATGTCCAGGCGAGTTCTGAATATCTCCAGAGAAGGAGACTCCACAACCTCTCTGGGCAACCTGTGCCAGTGCTCCGTCACCCTCACAGTGAAAAAGTTCTTCCTCAGGTTCAAACAGAAACTGCCTGTGTTTCACTTTGCGTCCTGTTGCTCAACTCCTCTGACAAGAGTTTGTCCCCATCCCCTTGACACCCTCCCTTCAGGTACTGGTACACATTGATAAGATCCCCCCTCAGTCTTCTCTTCCCCAGGCTGAAGAGGCCCAGCTCTCGCAGCCGTTCCTCAGAGGGCAGATGCTCCAGCCCTCTGATCATCTTCGTAGCCCTATGCTGGACTCTCTCCAGTAGCTCCATGTCTCTCTTGCTCTGTATGTCCAAAGATACTTTCTTTAGCTATTTATATTTTTACTTCTGGTGATTGTTTTAGGATATTATCTTACACTGTGGAGCTATGTTTTGTTTCCTTTCTTCTTTTCCCTTCTCTTCTTGTGGTTTTTTTTTTATATACTTTATTTTATTTTATTTTTTGGTGTATTATTATTGAAAGCAGAACTACTGTATTTTTAGACTGAGAGGGAGAGTAGAAGAAAATATGGAGGGACAGAGCGCATGAGGAAAGGGTGGAGACAAGGACAAGAAGCTAAATGCTGTGGCCTGGTTAAGTAAAATTAGAGGTTGGCTAATGAGGTGAATCAAAAGGCAATACAAAGGAACTGAATAATTGCAGTAGTAATAGCACAATTTCCAGGAGAGTAAAAGCTGTAATTAGCTTTGAATCCAGCTGTGGTAAAGAGAATAGGTATAGATTCACCTGTAGATAGACACAGAAGCCCATTTTGTTCTCATATTTGTTATGAATGTTAGAACCTTAGCAAGGAAAGTGAAATAGAGGAAATCAATATTGCTCTACATCTCTTAAAATATCCCTCGTTTTGTCTTGCACTGATCAGCTCTTTATGTTTTTTTTTTTGATTAGAAGAGTAGAATTATTTTTTTTCCCATCATACATGCTCCAATCAGATGGACTAATTAATCTTTGAAAGGAAGACACTAGAAAACTATTTAAATTAGTCATTTTGGTGCAGCTCTAGAGTTTATTTATCACTGGCTATCTTTTGTAAAAGTTACTTCTTCAACTTTAACCCCTTTCCTCACACACCCGTTAACATTCATCGTCTATTCCTTATCATAAAAAAGGGAACCCAGAAATACCAGCATTCATCTAAAAGACAAGATAAATACGCCAGCTAACCAAAGAGTTACTTGAAATCTGTATTGATGCAGGAGTTATATTTTCGTTTACTTTCTCCTTTTATTCGGTTACAAAGGATTTTCATAACTCTGATGAGGAAGATCTTTCTTTAGCAAATACAGGTTCTGCAAAAGTTTCTTCATTACTATTTATCTTGGGTAGATTGTTCAGACTGAGGTATCCTTCTCCCCCTTCTTTTGCAAAGCACTTAGTCATATTGCTAAAAGGAATCCGAGTTAAAACATAGACAGATCTGTTCCTCATTCCTTGGGAAGTAGGACAAGGATGTTACAAATAATATTTTCTTAGAAGTTCATCTTCTTCTCCCAATTTCTATCTACTGTATATGATTTATATTACTATTTAATTAAAAAAAATGGATCAGCCCTGCATATTTCATATGATTTCAAGCTTGCATGAATTGTTCAGGGCCACAGAGCTGAGCAGACTGAGGTATGTTCGACAGCAGGATCAGGAGGCAGAAGGTGTGACATTAGATTTCTCATGTGGAGAGACACAAAAATTAATAGAAAGTAATTCTCAGTTTTGCTGTAAGGAGAGGAGTAACACCTCACACCTGCTTCAAGGGAAGCACTTGTTTGCAGATAACTCTCGAATAGTAGAACAAGTGCCCAAATCCATTATAACATCCTTCTGCCCCTGCCATAATACTGATTAGTGTTCTTACCAGAAGTTTTAAACTAAATTCAGAAAAAAAAAAAGGCAAAAACAAAACAATCTTGCCAGTGAAGCGTGAAAGATGTGTTCAGTAAGGCCGTAATATTATAGCTTATATGACAGAATAAGAGCGGCTCCTGTCAGACTGAAGCTCTGTCTAGCCTGGTATCCTGTAGCAGCGGAGGGAAAAAGGCGTAAGAAGGCAGCAAGCATTTAGCCATAAATGGGTTATATCAGGCAAGTCTGTGTGATGGTTCTTGGACTGTGTGTAGCTGTAAGCAATGGTTCACTTTTCTCTGGCGCTCGTAGGTAGTATCCAAATAGATTAGTCTGTTCAGTTCGTCCTCACAAGGTGTCCAGTGCTTTGACTGTTTTTTTCCTTTTTTGCTACTTTCTCGTTCAATTGAATCTTTTCAGTTTAAAAACTGAGTAAGTAGCAGAGGTTATGTGGTGACCCAATGCGTTTTATTTTCCTATTTATTCTCTATTCTTTTCCTAGAAACTTGTATCATTCTGCTTCCAGTTCTGCCAGCCACTGAGCACTGGATTGATGTTTCTTCTGAAACACTTTTTGTTTCACTTCTAGGTCTCTCTCTTAAATGATAACTGCTAATTTCAAGTACTGTGTATCACTGTGTATCTATAGTTAGAGCTGTTTTTCTGTGTGTTACTTTGTTTTTATTGACGTTGGATTTCATCTGCCAATTTATCATCTGCCTTCACAGCAGTGTAAGATCTCCTTGTAGTTTTCACAATTTTCTTTTTACCACTCAGAATAATCTAGTTTCATCAGCACGTGTACCTCCAGATCAATAAAAGAGATGGTATCAGAACTTCCTGGTTGTTGGGCCCTCTGATTTTTTTTTTTTTTTCTTTTTTCTTTTTTTTCTTTTTTTAACCTTTTGGTAGGTAAACTTAATAAGCTTAACAATTTTTTGGATTTCTCGGTTTAAGAAAGATTTTTAGACTTCAGATTATCCCTGTCATTTTTGTCTGCCTATTCCTATGTAAAGCAAGGATGCTGTAAGTGGAGAGAATATACTTGTGATAAGTTTCTCAATTAATATACAGAGGTAATATTACCTCCCCATGTTTGAAAGAAGGGATTTCTGATACAGATTTTTTTTTTTTTTAGAATATTGACCTTCCAGCTCCAGAATCACAACTTTTGACCCTTTTTGCTGACCCAAATGCTGTTGGAAAATTTCTGCTTCGTGTGAAATGTTAAGTTGAATATGTTGACTGACATTTTACCTTTATGCTTTCTCTAATGCAGTGTGTGGTGTTGTGCTGTGTTTTGTTTAAGTAAGGAGAGCTTTAATTGATTGCAAGCATGAAGAGGACTTTCAATTCCATTCAGTTGTCAAGTGGTTCGAAGTAAAACTCAAGATGCTTGTAAGAGATAATAGTTAATTGAAAATTCAAACAAAAAATGTTTTCTGTCTACTTACAAGAATCCTTATCCATTCATAACAGTTCTATACCTGGAAATTCCATAGCAACAACGTGAATCCTACTTCAAAACCTTTCAAACCAGGATTGCTTCCTTTCTGTTAAATCACAATACCCTGAAACTGTAGGATTTTTGATCAGCAGAAAAGTTACAAATTATCTCACAGTCTATTAAGCCCCTGTGTAAAATAATTGACTCCACATCTGTACTTCTGACCCCAGATCTCTAATATGGCATGTTATCATATTTCAAACAAGCTGATGAGAACAAAGAAAGTTGGTTTGTCAGGTTTTTTGTTTGTTTGTTTTCCTGAGTTTCAGCAACTCTCTGGAGATCACCTGTAGTGAAAATAAATAAAGTTTTTAGATTAATAAACCATTGAAACATATTTTGCGGGAAGAGATAGAAGAATGGTTAGGGTTGGTTAAGACTGTATTCTAAAAAAAGATCTTCCTTCCCTGGGATTCTAGGACTTTTCTGTTTTTATTGTTGAAGACCAAAAAGGGCAATGGTCTCCTGGGTTGCATTAGGCAGAGTGTTGCCAGCAGGTCGAGGGAGGTGATCCTGCCCCTCTACTCAGCCCTGGGGAGGCCTCATCTCGAGTACTGTGTCCAGTCCTGGACTCCCCAGGACAAGAGAGACATGGAGCTACTGGAGAGAGTCCAGCGTAGGGCTACAAAGATGATCAGAGGGCTGGAGCACCTGCCCTATGAGGAACGGCTGCAAGAGCTGGGCCTGTTTAGCCTGGGGAAGAGACGACTGAGGGGGGATCTGATCAATGTGTGCAAGTACCTGAAGGGAGGGTGTCAAGGGGACAGGGACAAACTCTTGTCAGAGGAGTTGAGCAACAGGACTAGAGGCAACAGGCACAAAGTGAAACACGGGCAGTTTCTGTTTGAACCTGAGGAAGAACTTTTTCACTGTGAGGGTGACAGAGCACCGGCACAGGCTGCCCAGAGAGGCTGCGGAGTCTTCTTCTCTAGAGATATTCAGAACTTGCCTGGACACGATCCTGTGCAACGTGCTTGAGGTAGTGGTGGTGGGGGGGAGGGGTTGGACTAGATGATCTCCAGAGGTCCCTTCCAACCTCAACCATTCTGTGATTCTGTGATAATCTTTTTTTTGTATTTTTTAATCTAAATTATACTATATTTACATTGTAGCATTGTATTATTCTAGTTCTATTAGCCTAACAAGGCAAGTTTTATAGATGCTTTGAAAACAGGCATTGCAGTTATTTCATATTTCATTATTACTAGATTTTTTTCACTCCTTTTTTCAGATTTTTAGATGCTATGAGTTTTATCAGTAATTCATTACTGAATTAGTGCTACAATAAGTCGGTTTTGGCTTTTTGAAGCTTTGAAAGAGAATATAAAACCTATTAATTTTGTGGCATCATCATTTACCACTGCTGATTAACAAAGATTAATATTACTTTAAATTATAATTTAATTATATATCAAATACTATAAACAGGAAATCAGGTCATATGTATATTATTAATGTAATTGAATGTCAAACTCATTATATGGTATTATAATTTTGCCACATTTAGGGTAACTTTGAGAAGAAATACTTGAAATAGTTGGCATTTAGAGCACATATTATGTTTCTGCCTTTAGGCATAGCCTAAGGCTCAGAGCATTTTTAGCAAGTAGAACTCTAATAGAATCCATTTTTATAAATAAAAACAGAATTTAAGTTACTCTTCCTGGGGATTAGCTATCTGGGACTATTCAGGAATGTATTTATATTAGTGTTAATTTCCTTAGCATGCTAATTTGATTTTATTTCACATTTGTATGCTCAAGTACAAACTCCTTCAGGACTGTTACTGCGTCAATCAGCACATGCAAATACTTTCTTTGGTTCTGTTTAAGCTACTCTTGAAAGAAGTTTAGAGAAGTAGATCTATAAAGTATTTCCAAGGGATTTCATTTCTCAGCAGTTAGCTTTATGTTTGTTATACATATTAACAAAGTTTAATGACTACATTTAGTTATTTATTCCTATAAGCTTATCTTAATTTTACATGTGATGTTGGAAAATGTAGGTCTCTTAAATCGTCACAAAAATAGCTTACTTCTTATAGTTGATAAGACAAAACAGTCACCTGAACCTCCTTCGAAGTATTGTGTCCTGTAGAAATCCCTTCACAATCCCATTTTCCAGCAGTAGGGATGATTAGGACAGGAGATAGCTTTCTTTCTGAACATTAATCTGGATTTCAAGTAACTCTTTGGTTAATGGGCATGGTTTTCCAGCATTTCCAGGTCCTGTTTGTAAGACAATTAACATCTGATAAGGAGGGTATGCAAAGGGTTGAAGGCTGAAGAAGTAACTTTTACAAAAGACAGTAATAAAGAGATTTGGAGACAGTTTTGGAGAGAAAAATAAAGGGACTAACAAAGAAAGAGGCAGACAGTGTAATGGAAGAAAATACTCTGTTTGGAGGGTGTAAGTGAGAGGCAAAAAGAAGAGGATGTATTTCATGAAAAAAATGCACAGAAAAGACACTATGTTCTATTTTAGGTATAGTAAGACAGGAAAAAGACAGTATTCAAAAAATAAGATGCAGTAAGTCGCATACATAAACAAATTCTGTGCAGTAATCTGGGTCTGTTCTTTGTGGAGTGTTCCTATTAGCATCACTTATATGTATATGAACTCAACAAGTCTGCAAATAAGACATGGATTGGTGATGTATTAAAGTTATAAACATGATAAAATGAAAGCTAGTATTCTCTTGCTATAAACTGTAGAGCATGTAGATTTAAAGGCCTGGCCTGAAAGAATGGTAGTACAGTTATTTTACCTTCTTATTCAACATTTTATTCCGTAGTATCTTTTTGTACTTACTGTCTTGGTGCCTAGATATTAAGTAGAGGTTCCAAGGGCTATCTTTGTTACATAGAAGGCCATTATGTATTTAGCCTTCTTCTAAGGGTTTGTGTCATCCCTGTTTTTCTGGCTTGTGTTGAAAACCAACATTCAAAATAGAAAACTTCTTTTTTTGTGCAGTCTCCTGATGGACAAATCTGATGGACTGCAACTTGAACTCCTAAATGTATGTCACTGAAGGTCAATCAGAATGGTCCTGAAACTTTTTGGATTACTGATCAAAAACCCTGCAGTTTCTTCTGTGATCCCATGTGCAACGTAACGATACATGCATGTCAACTCATTGTTAAAGTTTCACTCAAAGATTGACAGTCTGTATCCATAGTTTTGGGTATTGGCACAACAGAACTTCCTCACGCACTTCATTATTCCTCACAACATTTATGACTTGGAAGATGTTCTCAGTCTATGTTATCACTTTTGAGGTTTTTTTTTTTGTTTGTTTGTTTTTGTTTTGGGGGTGAGGGGAGAAGGGAGTATTTTCTTTTTTATTTTTTTAGTTCACAGACAAAAGAGGTCTTTCCTCCACATTATCTTTTAAAATTTATAAATAACAGATTTTAAAGATGGCTCCAGTGTCATTTCTTTAAAAAAAAATCCTCTAACATCTTCAGAACCAGAAAATTGGATAACAGATCTCTTTATCAGTCCTTGTTCCAGGAAATCTTTGTCTCAGGAAGCTCATGGCATTTGTTCATGAAATGAAAGCATTTTTTTCAATTATGCTTCTATAGTTCAGTCACTTAGAGCTGTCATGCTGGTTTTGAAATATTAGTCTGTTTCTATAAGATAATAATCTTTGATCTTTGATAATGGTGAAGGATGAAATTACTGGGTAATGTCTCCCTAAATATATGATAAGCTTTACTTACGGACTGTAACTTTATTGCCAAAGACTTTGAAGGTACGGCAGGCCCTACACTCCAGAACAACTTTGCTCAAAGACAGGCACAGAACAGAGAGATCTCCTTTAGGCAGATTCCATTTCCTGTGCAGTAGAATACCTCTGTCTTTCCTTACCCCTGTGCAATATAAAATTCAGATGTGAGAACAGTGGAAAACTGTTTTCTGATCCCTACCTTTTTTTTTTTTTTTTTTTTTTTTGGTTTTCAAATCATTCCTGAAATCATTTGGGCTGTGGTTGTATTGTCAGAGTGATCATAACCTTTTCATGCTGTTGCATTTCATTTCATTTTAGAATTTCACAATTTATAGGATATGGGAACATCAAATATGATAATTTCTTTTATTGTTAATTGATTACAGCAGTTAAGTTGATGGTTATTGAGATGTCTCTAGATGTCTTGCAGCAGACACTGTTCTTCTGGGGTTACTAGGATGGGTATTGTGATGCTGGGGCAAAATATTTGTCAAAAACAGGTATCTCAGTTCTGAAGCAGGAGGTGCAGTGAATAGCAAAATAAAGCACTTGGCAAGCATTGTATGTTCCATTTTCAGTTCTCTGAGGAGATATTGCAAACAAGAATGAGGGAATAAAAACTATGTATAGCAGTTGTCAGTATCGTTGTAGAAGAAAGACATGAACACCTATCTGCAGTAGCAATATGTGCAGCACCTGTGCTCAACACTGTGCTAGCACATGCTCTTCTTACACTGTCTGTTTTTATGTTATTTGGAAAACAGTAGCTATTTTTCATGTCCTACCATACCCCTTCAGTTTTTTCATGCCTACTTGGAGTACTTACACTTACTGTATTTGCACAGGCAGGTTGAACCAAAATCAATAATTCTTCAGTTGTCACAGCTAGTGCGATTAAAAATTTCTCCTTAAGTTTAATATATTTGCTAGATTTTATTAAGTGATTTAGGGAGAATTCTCTTAGTCAACTGAAGCGTCAGTTAGACTGAAGTGTCACTCTGCCACTCCACTGATTTTCAGAAGTGTCACTCAGGTTGCTTAAGGAGGAGTCAAGGGAGTTTGGAGGAAGGGGGTGAGTGAAGTTGCTGTAAATGCAGCGTAAGGAAGTCCCAGTGTGCAATATGCAGTTGCCCCTCTCAGCACTGCCCAGGTTAGCACACCCCTCGCCTCTTACACACTTGCGTGCAGCATAGAGTGCACCCTGCTTCTTCTGTTGCCAAGGTCTGCAACACAAACGAAGCCAGCAAGGCAGCCGGAGCCATTTAATCAGATCTGCGTCTCATCTAACCTTCGCCAGAGGTGCCACATAAAGAGCAGAATTGTGAAGAATAAGGGGAAGAGCAAAATCCTGTTTAAACAATTTCTTTTTGAGGTCTATAGAAATGCTATTATTTTTACACAGCATCAATGGAATTAGCTACAAGGCATGAATGTAAAAATTACTGTGCTTCTAAATGAGAGTGGGATTACTATGTATTGTATGAGAAAACAACAATTTCACTGGGCTTGATGCAGCACTATCTTTACTCATTTTAATATTGGATCTATTTATTTTAATGCTTATACCTAAAGTCTGCAACTTCTGATTGAAAACTAAAATATCTGAACAATTTCCTAACATAATATGTTATTGACAACATTATGGCTATTCAGACTTATCACCAGGTTCAGCACTCAGTTAAAGTAGACATTTCCATTATAAGAATCAAAAAATGTTTTCTGTAGTGTCCAGTGCAATGGAAGTGAAAACAGGTAATTTTCATTCTGTGCGTTCATGAAAAAACAGATTAATTTATTATAATTTTTCTTTCCTTACCATTTATGTCTCAGATTACAATTAAGTATTTATTACTCATATTCTTTTTATATATTGTCCAGTGAAACAACTAAATGTACTGTAATAACAGTGGTTTCTTAACCAGATTATTACAGATAGGTTGCAGAGAGTCAGGTTATATTATAGTAATTTATCTTGAATTTCATACCTCTGAAAAGGATTGAAATAAACTCTTAATATAATTATATTAAAATGTTCTCCATGGAATCATGCTCCGTGATGTGAACAGAAGTTCACTGTTGGGTTAAATCATTACAGTACCCTCACCCCTGTGTGGCAAACTCAGACTGAAGTCCTTGGCAAATGTATACATTGGAAGTAATGTTAGCTTCAGCAAACCAGACTAACCTTAGTCAGCTTTATGTTTTATGACTTTGTGTATGTGGGAGCAATATTTCCTGAGCAATCTTATAATTTATAATCAGCCTGAGTAATTTCAAAGAAGTAAGGCTATAAGGAATTAGAATATGAGAAAGAAGAGGGGGAAAAAAGTAAATCCATCTGTTAATGAACTTCTCAGATATCATTGCCCATTAAGAGCCTTCCTACGACATCTGAGTTGAAAATGGCTGAAATGGAAACTGTCTAGATTTAACTGTCTCAACCTCCCTTCAGGGGGAGACTTGGAGTGTATTAAGAGTGACTACACAGCTGTAGGAGGAAATGGGACCCCAGGTGGTCTCTCTCTGATCCTGTCGAGGAAGGAGAAATGCTTAGGTGGGAACTGAGAGACCATGTGGGTCAAAACATGGTTGCAGAGCTGGTGTCAACCACAGGGATTTCAATTTTATGACCAAGGGATCCATATTGAGGATCAGACATTGCTTGAGAGAGACAGGATCTGACAAAGTGGGGCAAGAGCATCTTTGCCAACAGACTGCCCAACCTGGTGAGGAGAGCTTTAAATTTAGGAATTATTTGATGAGAGTTTTCAACCCACAGTCAAGTGAGGAAGTTGTGGACAGGAGTGGAAAGGAAAGGGTGTGGAGTGACGGGAAAAACAGACTTCAGGAATGATATAAAAAGGGTACAGGGACACCTACTGCAAATGTATGTACATAATGCTCACAGACAGGAAAACAGACCAGAGGAAAACCAGAGAGCCACATGTGATCACAAAACCATGACACTGTTGAAGTAACTGAGACTTGGTGTGATAGCTCACATAATTAGAGCACTGCAATGCATGGGTACAACCTCCTTATATATTCAGGTGGAACTTCCTGTTTGTTTGTGCCCATTGCCTCTTACCCCTTCTCTTGGCACCTCTGGAAAGAGTCTAGCCCCCACCCCCTTAACACCCTCCCTTAAGGCATTTATAGATATTGATAAGATCCACTCTGAGTTTTCTCTTCTCCTGGCTAAACAGGCCCAGCTCCCGCAGCCGTTCCTCATAGGGCAGATGCTCCAGCACTCTGATCATCTTCATAGCCCTAAGCTGGACTCTCTCCAGTAGTTCCATGTCTCTCTTGTACTGGGGAGCCCACAACTGGATGCAGTACTCGAGATGAGGCCTCCCCAGGGCTGAGTAGAGGGTCAGGATCACCTCCCTTGACCTGCTGGCAACACTCTTCCTAATGCACCCCAGGAGACCATTGCCCTTTTTGGCCACAAGGGCACATTGCTGGCTCATGGTCAACTTGTTGTCCATCAAAACTCCCAGGTCCATTTCTGCAGAGCTGCTTTCCAGCAGGTCAACCCCCAGTAGTGGTACATAGGGTTATTTCTCCCTAGGTGCAGGACCCTGCACTTGCCCTTGTTGAACCTCAGGAGGTTCCTCTCCGCCCAACTCTCCAGCCTGTCCAGGTCTCTCTGAATGGCAGCACAGTCTTCTGGTATATTAGCCCCTCCTTCCTGCTGCTACTGTCAGCAAACTTGCTGAGGAGGCACGCTGTGCCTTCGTCCAGGTCATTGATGAATAGCTACAGGCCTCCAACTAGACTCTGTACCACTGATCACAGCACTCTGGGCTCTGCCTTTCAGCAGTGGCTCTCCATCTCACTGTCCAATCCACCTCACTGTCCCAAGGATGACAAGGATGGAGTTGCCTTCTATGTAAAGGAACAGTCTGGAAGTACGAAGCTGTCCTATAGGATAGATAACAAGCTGGCTAAGACCAAATGGATCAAGATCATAGAAGAGACCAGAAAGGGTGCCATCATCATAGAAGTGATTTATAGAGCACCACATGAAGCTGAGGAAGTGGATGAAGTCTCTTTGGAGGATGAGGATGTCTTTGTCTCACAGAAATATTCTTATGAAGAATGACTTTAACCTTACTGATAACTGCTGGAAGGGCAGTGTGGTAGCACACAAGCAATACAAGAGATTTTTGGAGGCTGTCAGGGATAACTTCTTGATACAGGTACAGGATGGGACAACTAGGGGGTGACACAGTTGGATCTGTTATTCACAAACAAGAAAGAACAAGTCGAGCATGCGATAGTAAGTGTGAAACAGTAGAACTTAAGATTCTGAGGGGTGATGATGACAGGAGCAGAATACAGACCCTGAACTTCAGGAAAATCAACTTAAGCTTATTCAGGAAACTGATCGGTGGGATCAGCTAGGAGGCAGCTTTGAAGTGTAAAGTAACTCAGAAAAGCTGGCAGGTCTTTACATTACACAGGCATGGTGTTAGAAAAGCCAAAGATCACTGAGATTTGGCACTTAAAGGGGACATCATGGACAATAAGAACTTCTGCTGCTACGCTGGTAGTAGTAAAACGTTGACCAAAGAAAACGTGGGCTGCGTGTTGAATGGGACAGGTGATTTAGTGACAGGGTACACAGATAGGGCTGAAGTACTCAAAACTTCAGTCTTCACCAACAAGGTCTCCCAAATCTATGCACTTAAAGAAAGGGTTGAAGTAGGATAAGAACAACTAGCAGTGGGTGATGATCAAGCCTGGGATTGTTTGAGAGAACTCAGTGCATACATGTCCATGGGATCCAGTGGGCTGCATTAAAATGGAATGAGAGAGCTGGCTGAGAGATGACCTTTCATATCACCTTTGAAAGGATGTGGACATTGGTCAGAGAATGGGGAGACCTGAGACTGAGAAAAGCTAATGTTACACCCATCTTCCAAAAAGAGCAAGAAGACACCAGGAAACTCAGGCCTGTCAGCCTCACTTCAATGTCTTGGAAAATATGGGTGGAGTTGTCTTGGAGCACATTTCTGGGCACATGTAACAGAGGAAGGTGATTGAGAATATTCAACTAGAGTACTGCATCTGATTTTGTTCCCTCCAGCAGAAGACAGACTTTGGTAAACAGGAGCATGTTTGTTGGAGGACCACCAGAAGAGCTGAGGACTGGAGCACTTAATCTATGAAGAGTGGACCTATCCTATGAGTGAACTGGGCTTGTTCAGCCTGGAGATGAGACAGCACAGATGGGAGGGAAAGGGGAGAGGACTGAACAGCCACCCCCAAGTACCTACAAGGAGGTTACCAAGAGGATGCAGGCTCTCCACAGCAGCGCAAGCAGGGGGACAGTTGAAATGGTAATAGTTAAGGTATAAGGAGAAACTTTTCCACATGAAGATAGTCAGTCAGGAAAAAACTAGGAAAAAACCTAGAGGGTTTGTGCAGTCTCTCTTCATCTTTGTAGGCTTTCAAGACCTGACTGGATAGAGCCCTGAGCTGCCTGGTCTGACCTGAGAGCTGACCCTGCTTTAAGCCATAGGTTGGACTAGAGACCTTCTGAGGTCCCTTCAAACCTGAATTATCCTATGATCCTATGAAATCCTACCAACTTTTCTATATGCCTTCTTTGACTGTTAAGGAAGCCTAGAGTGATAAGCTCAGATTTAAAGCATGTTAGACTAAAATCTATTATAACATGAGATGAATTCCAGTCTCACTTTCCTAACATGGCAATCACTGATCAGCTATTAGGGGTTATATAAAGTAGAACTAATCTCAAAATTAAGTGGTTAAAAAGTTTACACTTTGAGTTTATCATATGGGCTTTATTTATATTCACTGAGGAGAATCAGGAACCTCCAGAGGTCTCACCTGTCTTAGAAAGCTGTTTTAGGATGTAATGCATTGCTCTTGGAGAGGCTTATTGCTCCTCACAAAAGAAGTTGGTAAAAATGTTTTAGAGTAAGCATCAAGTTTTAGATGGCTTCAGAGTAAGATGAGATGAATTGTCCCTTCAGCCTGCTTTTCTTTATCGTCATTCCTTCTTCCCACAGTCCCTCTCCTCTTGATAGTCTATGCATAAACATTATTTGCAAATATAATGTACCACCACCAAAAATAGTGAAACTATTTTATAACCTTCATATTAGGATAAGAATGGTTGCAAAAAATACACGTTTTATTCATACTAGTTTGAACGGTGCCAAAAGCTAAGTTTGCAGTAATAACATTAGCATTTTTAAAGTTAAATACTGAATAAGAATTTTACTTACCAGTATATCGTAGAAGGATAGGAAAAATAGATGGCTGGGATAATCCCTTTATGTCAATTTAAGATATTTTCTTTTTACCTGTTAAAACAATATAAAAGTATTTTTAGAGGGAAAATACGATATATCATCTTTTACTTTTTAATCATCTGAACCATGAAGTTAAAAAAATGAAAGGAATAATATAAAGATTTTTACTTTGAAAATGTTTAAGCAATGTGTATTTTTTCAGTTTTTATGATTATTACTTTTATTTCTATTTTAAATAGCATGCAGATGTGAAGAAAATGATGCCTAAATGAGGGCAAAATAACTTCTAGAAAGAGCAATGTAGAATTACATTTCATCCTGTTTTCATTTACTGAAGTGAATAGAAAAACTACAGTTTGACTTCAGAACATGGAATCCTTTGTGCCAATAAGACATTCATCTTCACAAACATTGAGTTATATGAATATGTATCGTATCTTCTGTGGTAGACAGTCATAAAACCAGAAAAAAATATTAAAAAAAAATAGAACTATTACTTTCATGTTGCAATTCTACAGTTATGCTTTTGAATTTTTGATGCTCTGTAAGTATAGCCCACTGAAATGTTTTGATCCAGTGAGTTAGTGCTTTTCATTTCATTTCATTTCATCTTTGAAATTATTTTCCAGGAATGAGATTATACCAGTCACCCCAAACCTCTGATGGGAACACTTTAGTGAGAAAAACAGAGATGGTGCTGACCTTATACTAACACTGTCTTATCAAAGTAATTCCATACCAAGTGCTGTCATGTGTAAAAGGTTACAGATACCTGACACAAAAAAATGTCGTTTGATAAAACAAATTGCCTTAGAATTTAGAAGCAATAATCACTGAGAATCAGATTGTCACCCAGGAAATGTCATTGCTACATCCTTTTGGCCTGTAATCAATCTTTGCACGCAGTTCAATTCCGTAGAAAGGTATCAAGTAATGCTTAATCCAAAGCCACTATAACTATTCCATGATAAGAATTAAATAGGGTAGCAGTTTTCCAAATCTAGTAGGTTACAAAATTTGGTCTTCCTTCTGTAATTTTAACCTTTCCAGTTTACCTCCTGGATTTTAACTGTCTTCCTCAGAAAACTCACATCATTGTTATAAGCTCTTTACCATCTTAATCAGAGTTACTTTACCATAGGACACAGTTGTTCACCAATAGCAGTATCTCTCATTTCTAAGCAAGGTGAGATACTTGTTTAGACAGGGGAGTAAAACCATTTTTCTCTCTCTCTTTTGGCTCACATTTTGAGCCCATTTTCTGGACATAGGAAAAATGAGTCTGCTTGTCTCTTGTGGACAATACTCCAGGTCATAAAGCATCATGAATTATTCAGTTAAACTGGCAGACTTTTGGCAAGACAGCCTAAATTCTAGCCAGCAGACAAGCTGATTTACTTCATAGGTGCATTCAGGACACCTGCAGTGTAATGGTATTAAGTGTATTAAAAGAGCTTATCCTTTCTTATATGCAGAAATGAAATACAGGTAAACATGAGATTCTGTTTCCAACATCCTTAGTTCTTTAACCTTCATTAAAAGTAAAACTAAGTACGTCATAAGCTCCTGGCAAGTTGCTGATCACTTTCTATTTAACATTTATTTAAAATCTGTTTGAGATTTTCATATTTTAATTGTTGTCTGTAATAAAGTAATTCTACAGAAAACTAAAAGAACACAAAAATCTGAAGGGCATAAACAGGAATTTGGAGTTTTCCTACTAGTAAAGCAGTTAACTTTCCTGTTCATTCGCTTTCCCCATCGTTTGTCTTCAGTCTGTCTTTCTCAAAGACATTGCCTACATCTGTCTTTATGTGGGATCAAGTTGTAGTAGGTTTTGATCAGATCACCTCGCTAAATGCAACAGTTTAGAAGAGATGAAAGAAAACATTGCGGACCTTAAAAACATTAGAGGAATCATTTTCGACACAGTAACATGTTTCAGTATAAATCCCAAACAGCTTCACTGTTTTGAGATATCACACTTAAATCTTAGAATCATATTTATAATTCAGATTCCTATTGTCTATTCCAAAGTCTAGAAATAAAGTAAATTGAAATGAAGTAAAAAGTAAATAAGAGTCAAGCCTTACTGGTAAGGGAATATTTTTCCAGAGATATTTTCAAGACTTAAGATAAATAAAGCTACAACTGATATGATCTAGTGTTGATGATAGTCCTCCTAGAAGCAGGAGGTTGAATTATACAATCTTATGTATCCCATTCAGCTGACATTTTTTTTTTGTAATTCTGTGTAGAAAATGGCCAGAGAGAGAGATATTTTCTGAGATGCATAGCATTTGAACACTGTTTAGTTAGATCAAGTAACTATTGACTTACCACATTTTTTCTTTCCACTAGGCAAGCCTAGAATATTTGCATCCATGTTTTCATGTGCTAGCAAAACTTTCCAGAGAGTACTGTCACACTCCTTTAACTCTTTTAACTAAGTAGTGGAAGAAGAACAAATTAGAATTAATTTGAATATAAAATGCTATATAGAATTTAACAGTCTTTAAGAAGGACAGTCTCTGTTTAACTCCATAGGTGTGCATAATACTATATTAAATTCCTCTCAAACTTTTTTTCCCTTTTGGCTTCCTTTTTATTTCATTCAGTAGATTTTGTTTGTTTGTTAATTTGCTTTGCTCCTGTAAGAGCTTCCACTGATGTAGTGATTATGTTTCCCATTTGGTATTCTCCATAGGTGCTAAGTACTTCATGGCCAGTAACTGGGTTGTCAGACAACACTGGTGTTTGTTTAATACTTTGTCCATCGAGAGGCAGTCATTCCCAGGCAATTATATGCACTACAGCACCTCAAATTATGTTCTGCTCCTGATATTGGCAATTTGACTTTTATAATACAGGAGATGATTGGATCTAATGAGAAGAATGTTGTGGTGTATTTTGTTCTCTCTTCTTTCAGGAATATCCCTTCTCTATTTTTCAGAAGTATCCTTTTCTTTATTTTTAAGAGATAGATGATTTCTCTAAAAATGTCTTTCTTTGGCATCTGCACAAAGAGGTACCTGTGCAACAGCTTTTACAGTTCAAATAAGGTTCAGTTAAAGTGCAGCAGTCTACTCACAACAACCTGATAGAGTTTGCTTAAATTTTTAAGTTAAAAGAGAGAGTTAAGCATATAAGTCTGTAGGCAAACGTGTTGATTAAATGTCCAAGTGCAAAATGCTTTTTTATATATCAAGGTATAGACTATGTCTTGGGTTCAAGAGAGTGTATGGGGTAAAATAAGACTTTCTGTCTTTCTTTCTCCCTTTCTCTCTGTTAGACTTCCCCCAAAGTCTTTTTTAGATCAGACCTTTCAGCCACACTCAAGAAGCTTCTCCAAGTCAGGAAAAGTGGGCTGAGAGCAGTAATGGCTCAGCACCATTCTGTGATGTCTAACATGGTAGAAATAGTTCTACATAAGAATAAAAATGTTTATTTTTATTTTTGAACTAGTATAATCAATATAGAAGGTAACTCTTGATAATCCCCTAGTTTGAGGAGATAAGATGACATACTGTAGCTGTTTCCTAAGACTGCAATCTAAATGAAAAAAATTCAATACTCACTTACTGAATTAATTTAATTAAAAGAATTATTTGCTGGTCTTTATATGCTGAGAACCAATGTCATCCTATTGCTGCTAGAAGCATAATTACTGACAAACGTGTACACACCATAACATCCATCAACTTTTCCAGATTTTATCTGTATTAGCAGTTGATGTCAAATGCTAGGTCTGCACTTCCATTAGATGTCTCCATACGTTCAGTGAGAGTACCCCGAGACGGTCTGCCTGCGTCCGTGCTGCACTCCTTTGCACCAACACAAGAGCAACCTCACCAGGTTCCAATACTCTGTTTAGAGAGGGTCCAGCTCAGGAGTGGTGCCCATTCCTGAAGTCACTGCAGCGTGTGCTCAGCCTGGCTGAGCAGGCACCGTCTGCAGTCATTGCGTAGAATTGCTATCGAAGGACCAAGTCGAGGTGGGTATGTGAAACATTCAGCTTTAGCTTGCAAGGCATGTTATGGTTGCCCAGAATTACCATGGTGCTGGCTAACACAGCCAGTTGCTATATACGTGTGGTTTGCATGAGAATCGTGATCTTAGCTTATGAGACAACGTAAAGCAGCGGCTGCTACAGCCAAGACAAACCTCACGAAAATCCAAAACTGAAATAGTAAATCTGAGATGAATTCTTGCACTGTGTGCAAGACAGTAGTCATTTTACCCTTATCCTGATAAAGAAAAAAACCAAAAAACTTTAAGCTACGTTCCTATCAGCCAATCATCACTTGAAACAATAACTATAGTACACAGAATTGAGTGATATTTTCTTTATTGTCTTTCTGAAACAAACCGGACTTCTCATACAAGAATATGACATTTGCATTTTTCTATAACTTTCACCTTTAGAAAAAAAGATTAAATCATTTTTCCTAAGTTTGGATTAATATTTAGATTAATGGTAAAATATTATTCTTGATCATTTTCCATAGTGTTTTTAACTTATTTTCCCTTTTTGTCACAAGTAATTGCAAGTTTAAAAGAAAAAGAAGGTATGAGTAGAGGGTTTGATTTGTTTTAGGACAGGAAAAACCTTTGTTCATATGGTATTTTTATTCCAACATAGAACAGAGAGACTGAAAAAGTGTTCTCCAGAAGAAGAGAAAGCAGTGTCTTGCTTAAGTATCTGTAGATCCTTATTCTTTTCTTTGTTGAATCTGAATTACTAATACCTTGTTTAATGCAAAACAATGTTTTTCTTGGTTTCTGGTTTCTTACTGTAAATATAGATCATATTTAGAGGCCAGCATACTAAAGGATCTCCACAGAAATAATTTGTCTGCAAAGCAGTATTTCTGTTTGGAAACAGAAGGTAATGCAAACTTTTGAGAAGAGATATGGTAAGAAGGGATAAATCAGAGAAGAAGTTGGGCGGTCCAGTGAGATGACAGAATAGAGAGTTATTATCTCTTAACATTTTTGCCCACATCAGAATAGGAAAGCTGCAAAGCAGAAGGCAATGTTCACTGGCAGATTAGCTCATGGTTGTGATGTTTCTAATATCCAGGCCTCACTCAGAGCGACTTTGAATATATTCACATAACGCTACAGAGAGCTGGGTGAGTCCCCTGATGAACGCCGAGCTGTGTGGCACTCAGTGAGATCCTTAATGAACAATTATGTCCCAGCTGTTTTCACGGGTCCAGGCTTACCTGCTGAGCCTGCGACATTTGACTGAATCACAGCATAAAATGAAAAGGTGAGGGCCATGCTTTCTCTTGAAAAGGGCTCAGTGTGTTCTGTATTCTTTTTTTTTTTTTTTTTTTTTTTTTTTGGTCAGATGTTATCTGTAATTGGAAAACTGATAAATACTTATATAATCCTGATTTAGTAGCTCTCTTTCAGAGTACTTGTGGGTTAAACAGATATAAATCAGGAAACAAAATGCAATATAATTAAAAGAATACATTCCAGATTCTCTGGGCAGTTAAAAAAAAAAAAAAAAAAAAGTAGTAAAGTAGACAGTGTAATGTTTGTTCACTGGATGACAAACCACTGCTGCCACCATTCTCCATAGGGCTGGCCTTAAAGAATGGGGAGATCAGAGAGTCCAGAAAGCAGATGGCTAGCTGTTATAAACACAGACTCTGGAGAGGTGGGCCGTAATGCAGATGACTTGCAACATCTGCCCACCGACTGTAGACCTGTCACGCAGGTACAACATACTGTGTGCCCAGAGAGGCTGTTTTGTGAAAAGCCATTATTAATAACATCCTGAACTATAGCTATATACAGTGTATAAACTCAGAGTTTAAATTATCCTTAAAATAACGTTCATGGCAGATGGCGTCCAATCAAATGTGGAGTAGTAGGAAGTGTTCCATGGTTTTCTCCACTCTTCACATTCCCTCTAAAAGTTTAGGTGCTGTATTTAACTTTGCCCACTTTTATTACATCTGCAAAAAAAAAAAAAAAAAAAAAAGAAAAAAAAGAAAAGAAAAAAGAAAAAGAAAAAAAAGAAAAAGAAAAAGAGCAAGAAATCAGTGAAGTGCCTTCTTTTTTCCACATAACTAGTAGAAGGAATGAGATGCTCTTCCAGAAAAAGTTGCAGTCTATACCTAATTGTGTGACCTTAGTGTTTCTGAGACACCCACAGTAGCTCTCAGTGCTTAGTTCAGGTACTGGAAGCAGGATAGCTGTCTCTAAGTGACTTTCCAGCCAATCTAATTTATCTTCCTGAGGCGCTTTGTTCATTGCGATGTGTTGAAACACCCAGAGTACAACAAATCTGCGCAATCACAAACAGAATATCGTATCTCCCAGCATAGCCCTTGAAATAATTCCCTCAGTTTCAGCAGTTGCTTGTGATTTTGATTGTCCAATCTGAGGAACTCTAGAAAAAACATTATTTTCTAAAACATATTGAGCATTAACTGTCCGAACTGTATGACCTGTATTGGAAATTTAACATTTGGCCATTTATTAGAACAAGATTCACATTCTGAAATCATGTAATTGTAAGTTTATATGGTAATAGTGCCTTGCAGTATGCCGAGTAACACTAACAGAGGCATTGCATAAGTATGGAAGAGTAAATATAAGTATCTATTTTTAATGATTCGGTACCTAAAAAAGCACAGAAGTTCTAATACAACAAATTTATTTCATTTTTGTCTTTCCCCCTTGTATGACGTGGAACACACCTGGCAGGATGCCTTGGGTGGATTGCGGTACGTGCTTTGTTGGGTCAAAGTACACCACCACTCAGCTACACTAAAACGGAGGAAGCAAAGAGCATGAAGGAGTTCACTTTTAAGGCAGCTCAGCTGAAGAAGACATTATAGTCTGTTTCTTTATTTTCTTCTCACCTACCAATTTAGTAGTTCATTATTTATGCAGAGCATTAGAGGACACGGCAAGTCCCACAAGAGGTAATGGCAAAGGCTCACTTTCAGTGAAACGGAGCCTGATCCTCTGAAATGCCCTCCCCTCCGAGGAAGGTCAGTTATTCTAGACTTGTACAAATTTGCCTCCTTTTAATTTCTATTATTCAAAACTATTTTGACTGGACCCACTGTGAAATGGGTGAATGCTGCATGTAGCAAATACATGATCCCCTAAAAGGTTTTGGCATCTACCACATTTAATGTTTTTAAGCCTTATTTTTTAGATGTCTCACACACATAACTGTCTAAGCCCTTGGCACATCTGGTGAGCACCTCAGCTTTCATTCACTTCATTTTTGGGAGGTCTTCATTACTTATAAGGATTACTTACGAGCAGCACCCTTTCTTAGTTCTCATGTGATTTACCAGGGCTGCTCATGGCCCATTTGCAGAAATGAAATGATTTCTTAGAAACAAGGATTCATTTTGATTGTGCTACTGTAAGAAATGGCCTTTAGTTCTGGAAATCCTCAAACAAATTCAAGGGCTCATGTTAGCAGGATTAAGTCCTATACTAAGATTAGCAAGAGAAAATAATCCGAAAATGCTAGTGAGCAAGACAGTTGATTGGCGTCATAACGTAGGTCTACAAAAGTTCTTGTTGGATCAATTAAACAAACGTGTACTGTTGGCTAATAACAGCCGTATGTATTGGCATATGTCAGCACATAAATCTGTCCAGAAGATAGAGATGTTTTAACAGGAAATGTTTGTGAAATGGCTTGGACAGCTAGGACACAAATTGAATTTTTACTATCAACACATGATTACTGATAATATGTCTTGGCTATTTTTTTTTGTTTAGATTCCCCCTTTTTCCCTGATCTTTGCACCAAATAAGCTTTTAAAATGGAGAGAAAGAAAGGAGCAAGTTTGTGGAAAATGTGAGAGTTCAATTCATAAAGATATTGATACACAAAAAGCTTGACCTGTTTTATCTGGTTCTCATAATTTCTACTGCATTTTTTATTTCAAAACTGTGTCATGGACAAAGGACAAATGTCTAGTGCTTTGAAAAACTTGATTGTAAGAAATGTTTATGTATTTTGTAATGGAATTGGTAGGAAATAGTTTCAGCATTTTAGGTGGGGAGGACGCATCATTTAGATTTGGGTTTTCGGGAATGTATTTCCTGTATGGAAAATGTATTTAAAATAATTGAAAATATCCTGGCAATGCCGTTTTGCAATTTATCTTGCAAAACTAGTACACCGTCCCCCTGCCCTCAGATTATATAAAGTGAAAGTACAAACGAGAAAGGTGATTTATGCGCAAAGAATGCAGAGAGGAGTTTAGAGTTATTGTTTCATGTCCATCCACCAATGTGAGCAAATGATTATGAAGATTTTAGTCATTTTTCTCAGTCAGCTGTAGCTATATAGGGCAATTTTTTATTAATTGCCCTAAGGTTATGATGAGAAAATGAGTAATTTCCTAGAAATGCTCTTTGGAAGCATTTTGAGTTTTTATGATTGAAAAGCCTGTGCTTTACAACAGACCAAATAGGATGTTTTCCAAATAAATTATCCTTCATAAAATAGTTTCCCTCAGCATTGAATTTCTTTCATATAATAGCTTGTTTCTCCATGTTAAAAAAAAAAGGAAAAAGAGAAACGTAAATGCTTTATCTTATTGAAATCGCAAGTAGATTGCTGAGATTTTTATGAAGCCCCATTCAATATTTTTCAAGTTTTTTATTTGATCTCTCTAGGGCCTATTTTGAGTCATATTATCCTTTGGCTTATTCAGAACGGGTTATAGCAATAATGAATAAATAACAATAATCAATGTAATATTGAGCAATAAATAAAGAAAAAATTCACAACCGTATACCATGTGAAGTGAAACTTGCCGTTGCCTTGTGTCTGCACACATATTATGGTGTAGTAGATATGGTAATAGTAGCCTTTCAACAGTATCTGTGAACTAACTGTGGATCAAAACTAGGTATTTTAGTAGTTTATTTAAAAGAATAAATTGTCCAAAAAATTACTTGACATTTAACTATTTTGATCATAGTAAGCAAGAATTCCTTGATAGCTGTTCTAGTTGCAATAATTGCATGTATAATGCTCACCTGAAGGGATGTACTGAGGAGAGGCAATTAGTTTAGCATCAGCTAGAAAGCTCAGATTTTACGTGCTGTGCACAGATTTCCGGGCTCCTTGAACATCTCTGTTTCACTGTGGATTCCACCTCCTCGCCCAAAGTTTTTTGTTACTTTCCTATATGTTAGTGGTTTATGGGTAGTTCCATGAATTACTTGGATATAATTCCAGTATTTATTCAGACTAGATCATGGACAATTGTAATCCATGTTTCCTTCTTTTCCATGCTTTCTTAAGCAAGAAAAGATTTCAATATCAAATTATTTAAATGTAATAATGAATTGTAGGAAATGATGCTGGAGGAAAGTGAAAGGGGTAGTTCATACCTCTGAGAACAACTGGCATCCCTTTCTTTCCATATTTAGGTGGTAGGAAATATACTTGGTTTATATCTTGGAAGCTTTTACTGCGATATAACTTTTAGAGGGATTTTGTTGGTACTGATTTCAGTTTTTAAATTAAATCTGAATTTCAGAAGTGTAAGAATATAAGATGGTAACAGTTCTTCTCTGTGTAAATACTTCTGCCCATCCTTGAGCTTCTTGCATGTACTTTTATAAACTGCTAGATTTCCCAAGTCGGGAATATTTTGAGATAAAAATTTTGTAATTGCCAAATATCATCTTTTGTGCAATATTACTAAATTTCTTCAACATTACTGATTTACTGAAATGGTTTTCAGACCTTTTAGTCAGTTTTAAATTATTTCATTGTGTAATGCCATCTGGTTTATGAGATAATCTTAGTGCATTCATGAGAATGCAGATTGCCAAGGAGACAATGAAAACTGAACATGTAGACCATGCCTCATTTCAACCTATGCCTCATTGACATACTGTGAAAAGTAAGGGAAATGGTTTTATGAGATAGAGCAGAGTCAAAGAATTCTTTTAGAAAACTATGTTAAACCCCTGTCTTATAGGATTCAATTCCTTAATTCTTCTCTCTTCTCTTGCCCATTTGTGTTCCCTGGTGCTACTGTGAAGTTCTCTTAGTTGAATCTTAGATCCGAAATTTAGCATTCACTAACTTATGCAGATTTATCACATTCACTGAAGGATGAATTTTATGATGCTCCATTAATTTGATGGTTTTATATGTGAACTATTTAATCTTGACACTTTTGTTCTTCAGTTTTGTTACTTTTTCATGTATAGTAACTTACTATTTGTCATATCTAATCAGACCACTGTTCACCGTTCCAGTTTTTACCTCTGTGCCACACAAGCTCATCCTTTAAAGGATTAAATACAAAGTTCAATGTATTAAAGCTCAGGTCATTAGTATGTGCAAGTCAGTGATGACTGTGGACTCTTTACTTCTGTAATAATCTTCTTACACACTTTAACATGAGATTCCTTTTTTGTCTTAATTTGTGTAGATATAAAAAATCATATTTTTCTAAGATTTTTCCAGTTCTTATAGAAACTTTCCCCCAGTGCTTTGTTCTGCTGTAAGAGACTGAATTTAGCATCTTATTGTACCAGCTAATTTCACACTGTTTTAAAAAGGGTGATCTCGTTTCAACGAAATCTACTTACATTTTACCCAGTTTATGTAACTTACCTGAGTGTGAGAAAAGAATAATCGATTTTTGCTTCATACAAGATGAATTTCCTTTCATTTTTTCCTATTTGTTATAAATTATCTTAATTCTTATGTCAATGTTGCCAAATATTTTTCCTGTTTAGTGGTTCATCCAATGACACGCTGGAGAGGAAATGAATGTTATTTAATCTCCAATGTGGAAAGATCCTTTGGACTCTGGAGAATGGCAGGGAAGGGTTTGGAGTATTAGATGATTTGTGAAACAGAAAAGGTGTTCTTTTCCCCCCCCTTTTTAATTTTTTTTTTAAGTGATCAAAATATATTCCCTGTTGCTGTGCTTACCACTGTTTTTTTCTAAGGTAATTGTAGTGTCAAAGTATGAAATTTTCTTCCAGACTATATTGGAAATTTTTTTTTTTTTTTTTTTTTTTGCGTCTGCATTAGCGTATGTGTATTAGATATGAATCTTTTAGCATATTATTTAAGTTGTTTAAGACTTACAAAGACGAGTCTTTCTTTTAATTGTTCATGACTTTACTAAATTTTATCCTTTTAGACTGATTGTTTATTTGTTTGTTTGTTTGTTTTAATTCCAGCTGCTTGCTTAAGGCTAAATATGGTTCAGCTATTCCCAAGAAAGTGGTTAGGGGAATAATATTTTGTTCTGCTTTGTTAAAAGTCAGACCAAAAATGGGGAGGAATGGGAGGAAACTTGGAAGTGAAACTGGTGGAGGGAAGATGGGAACTAATTAAAGAGAATAGGGCAAGGCTCAAGAGCTAGAAATTAATAAAAAAGTTTGGTATGATGACAAATTGAAGATGATTAGGCAAATGGATTTAATTTGGAGAAAATGGGTAGAAAAGTATTCTGATATAAAGATGATTCACTTGGGAATGATTCCCAAACTATGATTCTTTGTTAGCAGGCATCAGTGAAACTCATTGGAAAATTTCTCATCTGTCTCCAACTTCTCTGTCCATCTCCCAGCTCTGCAATTACTATGTCTAAGTTATACGCCAGCCTGTTCTACAGTAAGGATGTATGTAGTAAGAAAAACAGGGTCTGGGCACCGGCTTGAGTCCTGGGCTGCGATCATCCACGCTGCTTTTTGGCACAGTCCCTGATGCATATGTGGCCTGGGTCAGCTAGTACTCTTCAAGAGGATTCCCAAGGGGAATGCCAGAGGTCCTGCCCAAAGAGGCAGCAGGAAAAGAACCAAATTTAACTCCCTGGCCAGTTTTCAATCACTATCTTGGCAGCTTTTCATCATCAAAATATTCTCATGTACCTTCATAATTTTTACTCAGCATGTCATGTACTCATCCATGCACATGTAGCTTTGGTGCTGTATAGTGGGATTTCTCATTTTTCTACCTGCTAGCACTCCTGCTCCTCCCCACAGGTTCCTCACCTAAAGTAAAATAACTAAAATGTGGAACTATGAAGTGTGGTTTCCAAACCAGTTGTGTCTCATGATGTGCTTAGGCTGCCACCTTTCCTTCCATCATGACACGCAGATACCTGTTTTCCCAACATTTATAGAAATGTTTCTTGAAATATTTGCCAACTTTGGTTGAAATCAGCCAAACAACTTTTGGGTTCAAATGTTCATAGCAGGGGTACTTATTCAGAGTTATTTTACAAGCATCATTTCTTTTGGAAGCCAAATGAAAAAAAAAAAAAGTAGAAGAGTAATATAAAGACGGAAAATTGAACTGGAAAATTTTCTGAGATCTTTACATTTCACTAGGGGAATCTGAAATTACAGGAGCCCACACTATCACATTGTCAGAGTATGCAATGTTGTCAGAGAACCCTCATTTGTGAAATTAAATCTGCAGTAGTGAATTAACTAAGGAAAAGAATTGCAAAAATTATTATTTCTTGAATTATATCTTTGAAAATTGATTTTTATTTCTACCTGTGCCACAAGTTTTTAAGTCATTTTAAACAAATCATATTAAACCTTTCACAAGCCATTTTTTAAGGTATTCCTTATTTTCTGGATGAACCTAAAATCTGTGCAAGTGCCACCTTTCAGTACGTTAGCCTAACTTCACAGAAAGTTACTCTGTATTGGGGATAATCCTTGATTTTTTTCAGGCAGGGAGAGGGCAGTGAATTCCAAAGAAGTAGTATTACAGAATGGTAAATTCCAACAATTCACACTGAGAAATTAATACAGGTCTCTGAGGATTCTTCCCTCCTGCTGATTTCTGTTCAGAGGAAGGATTTTCTTAACAGTCTATCTTTTCTCTTTACTAAGCCTCTCAGTGTTTTTTCTATCTGCTGGCTGTGGATGTAACAGGTATGATCACAGTGTGCCTCTTCCACTGAAACACCTCAGCAACTTTTATGCTGTGGTGCTTTAAAAGGCAGTAAACAGAATGCTTTAGATGTCAGAAACTATTCAGATCACCAAACTCTCTTTTTTTAGTGAAGTAAATGAGATTTTTATAGGTTTTTTTTAAGCAATAATAACAGGCCTGAATTTTTCTGAGATTATGAATGAAATCCTTGTCCAACTGAAATGAATAAAGATTTTGTTCTTGGATTTTAGAGGGTCTCAGATTTAATCTACCAAATGTTTGTGGCAAAAAATGTTTTTAATTACTTCATCTGCCAAAACTTGTCAAAATACAGGAGGTGAAATTCATCTATTGCTAATCATTCTTCTATTACTGATATGTCAATCCTTTTCTCATACGTGCATATGGACAGAGTTCTATTATCAATAGAAAAAAACCAAAACTTTTATGAACATTGATTATATTTATTATTGAGACTTCTGAAATTCCTTTGAGTGATATGTCTTTCATCTGTCCCAGTTGTTAGTAAAGAAGAAAGTTTCTTAAAGCAATTGGTTTGTAAGAATTTGAGCAATCTTTCCAGTATTATATCTTGCTCCAGTTGTAACTTGTTCGCAGGCTACATGTATTTCTGTATGCTTATTCTTTTTCTAAAACCCTGATTTCATCTAAAGAAGAGTATTCGAAAAAATCAAAACTGCATATAGGGCAGTATCCACTTCAGTGCATCATTGGTCTCATTAAGACAGGCAGTATCTTCCCTAAGTTTGAATAGCTGCTTATAAAAACATAGTGTCTCTTTTCCTGCAGAATAGTCTCTAGAGACTAAAAATGTGCTTCCTATGTATGAAATTTTAAAACATTCCTGGAGGCAGAAATCAGATGCTGTGGACTTCATAAAGATCTGTAGTTTATATTTTGCAAGAGGGTCTTGTGTTATAAAAACATTAATTTATTTTAATTATTAATTACATTTTATTATTCCACTATTAGTCATTCTATCTTATATGAGTAAATGCAACTACTATGAGGTGCTAAAACTACTTGAACATCAGATGCATAATCAGAAGGGAAATTAAAAAATATGCTTTGTATGGCAAGACAGAGACAAAAACTTTGATCTTACTATATTTGCTCTATTTCGATGTGTATATTATATATCAACAGATGTCTTCAATATTGATACTCCTCTCAATTTTTGTCCTTGCCATTATGTCGCTGATGTATATTTATCTTACAAACTTTACCTGAGTAGACATCATCTTCAACAATTGTGCATTGTATTCGGTTAATTCAACTCCTTTTACATTCTGGCTTAGCTGACAAGAGTGATCTACTTCTAGCAGTCAGTAATGCAAAGTTTAAATTGGAAATTCAGATCCTCAGGTCTTAAAAATAATTCCCTAACAGTTTAGATCTACTAATCAGGTTAGCTGAATGAGGACTTTGTACACTGTGCTGTGGCATCACCTTGCTCCCCGATTAACTTAGCTTTCCAGATTTTCAAGGAGATTCTGCTGCAGCCGAGGTCTAATGCATTAACTTTAATGGATTAATCAAGATAAAAGAGAGAGAGTGATCTGTCTAAATGTGCATTGATTCATCTCAGAAACACTTAAAAATGAGAATGCTACCGAAAGCCCAGCAAACGTAGATTTGTCAGTATGTACAACCTGAGAGACCAATTCATTCTGAAAATACGCTGTCAGATTAGTGGATCAGTCACCATTTTCAAACCCAATTCGATGTGTTCGTCAAACAAATAGAAAGTCATTTCTCTAAGGGCAGATTTTATCAAGTGCTTCTCAATAGTTTCTGGGATTAATGCTAAGTAATAAGTAGATTTATCACATTATTAACATACTAATACTGTATCAAACAAGCATTCTCTCCTTTGCTCTGCTGCAATAGCTGCAAGTCTGATGTCATGCTTATTTTTTGTTAAAAATGTTAATTAAAATTCCAGACATAAGAAGAGAAAATATTCTTGGTTTGTTAAGTTGTACTTTTAATTGTAGCAACAGGATTTTCTATCTTTGTTTTATGTAACTTTTGTCTAATATTCTGAAATGATATTATTATCTGTGATTGCACTTGCTGTTGAATGTCCCGTTTTGCTTTTCAGCAGGCAGGTGGCTACCTTTCACTGACTGGCAGTCCCTTTCTTCAAACATGAACTGTTCATCTTAGCCAGTATTAGGAAGAAATGTCTTTTTGTGATAAAATGTTGCATAGTTATCTACAGGATTATGAGTGGCGAGAGGAAATTGCTATTTTCATAACTTCTAGAATGAGGCTGAACTGACAGAAATAGTTTGGCAGTTTGGATTTTTAGATCAGCAGCTTCCCTTTGGGAAATATATGGATTATAAATCTTTTAAATTGTTTATAAACCAGGCATGTAGCTTTCTGTGAGTGCTGCTGTTTTACATTTCTAAGAATTGGAGTTTTTTGTAGGAAGGTGAAGTGCCAAACTGTTTCACAGGAGAGCCAAATATGATACTTAAGTATATCATTAAGTTGTTAATAAATCATTGGCAGCACACTGGAGATCTTGGAGAAGAATAAAATTGGTATATTGTGCTTATATCTTTTCTTCAGATTTAGGCCAGTTCTTTCTCTGTTTGAAAAGTTTTTTTACGTTGCTATTATATTTTAAATAGTCATGAGTCAGAGTAGTAAGTCCTGATCTAGCAAGCATTTGATGATTCAAAGTTGTTTTTGGATTTGCTATAAACTATTATCTGTTAATAGTCCTGAGAGATCTAAAAAACAGACAGAAAAATCCAAGAATGGAGGAATGATTAAATTAAATATCTGAGTTTCCTGAACAGCCAAAGATTATTTTGCTAGGAAGAAAGGAGGAAAATAGAGAGACAGATGCTGAGTTGTAGCTCTTTTGCAACAAGAAGAAAGCTTTCTAATCTTATATTTCATGGCTCTGCAATTTTGCTGCCTCATTTAGATGTAGAGTGTTGATTCTGAGTTACTGTATAGTCTGTCAGAGGCTCAGTAATAACACCTGAATTATATGAGTGTATTTTTGTGTAGTAGAAGTGAAGAAACAACTTCTACTAGAGCGTTTTTAATTAGCCTTTTGTGTCTGTACACTATATTTCGCAGTAATACAAGGGGAAACAATAACTGTTTAGCAGGCTGCATGTTTATGGCATAGTGTCTTTCCTGGTTATGTTTTATGTATTAATTACGCACTTAAAGGTATATTTTTCCTCTGCTTGCCTCACTGTAGTTTCTGTACTTTAAAAATTGTCCTTTCAGGAAAAGGTGCTCAGCAGTATCAGAATCGCAGTCATCATCATAGTCATCGTTGGAGGTATCAGAAGTAGGCCAGGAGTAGTCAGGATATTTTTAATAAAATTATTTTGTTTGTTTATCTAGTCTCACAATAGGGCTTTAATTCTCAACTTCCCCCTCACAATAATCTGGTATATTTTAGGACGGCAGTAGTTGTGGGAAGCTGTGGATATGGGGTGACTTTTTCTGATAGTTGATATAAGTCACATTATTTTCAGCATGGTGACAGGTAACCAACAAAAGGAATGGAGAACGTACTGAGGCTATTTTATAAGGCACTCCTGAAGAGCAAGTGATGTGTGTTTGAAGCATCCTACTCCAGACAAGTATTTAATCTATACTCAGCTGGTTGCAAGACCATGTGACAAGCGCGCTGCCCAGTGTGCTCTCTCTCCCACTCTTCTTAATGGAAAACAGTAACCAGTATTGCATTTTCCTGATATTGTAAGATTAAACATATGCATATATACATGTGTATGTGTGCGTACACATGCATATGTGTGTGTAATATTTAGATTTGCTTTGGAAATATCTGTTGTGTCATGTGAGGCAGAGTACTGAGACTGCCTGCAGAGTTCAGATCTTTGGGCTGATACAGGTGTCCGTAAAGCAGCACTTCTGGGCACTGGCAGCTCCAGCGTGCCTGCAGTTTTTCCGCAGCTGCACAGGGCTGCATGACTTGGGCGTAAGTTCCTGTCAGGGCTTACAGAATTACTTTTTTGGACCTCGTCCAGTGAGACTTAGGTTATTCGTGAGGCACTTTGTCTAGTTCCTTTCCTTTTTTTTTCCTGAAGTGTAAACTTTCCTCTGAGACTTTCAGTTGTAAAGATTATACATTATTAGCCTTCTTATGTAAGCAATTGGGAACTCGCTGGAAAATAAGCTTAGATGAATGAATTATCATGATTATTAATTTATTTTATGTTTGAAGAATGTGTTACCCTCCAATCCCTTTGGAATACATCAGTTGACTTGCTTTTGTTTTGTCTATTTGTTTTTCTTAAACAACTGTACAGGATTATAAGCCATTTTGTTCTTTGTAGAATGACACTGTAAATCTCTGTATTTGTGCTTAGATTTGAGCCATTTTTCTTTGTTTCGGTCTTACTTTTAATCTACAACATCTTAATGTTTGCTGGAAATGTATGATTTATTTGTGATAGTCTGCTGCAGTGTAGGATTTTATTTGCTTTATTAATAGAAACTCATCACCTTTACCTTTGCTGTGGGAGGTGAAAAGCTTAATTCTCTCTGACTCAAACACTACTAATCTGCAAACGCAGCTGAGCCAGGGGGTGCTATTTGTCATTCCTCTTACAAACTCGGGCTGAAAAAGATATAGATATTAATATTTCAAGATAAAAATACTTAACTAGGAGCCCATATTTATATATACATTTTATCCCTCGAGGGAACTAAATGCGTGTTATATTATACAGCATTTATGGTTTTGCTTTTTTATTTATTGCCATGACATTAACTGTAATAATAAACTAAAGGTCAGTAAATCAAAATCTCTTACCTTTTCTTGATTAGTTTATGACAATTCTTCCCTCTCAAAGGCTGTGACAGTATGGTGGTAATGGAAACATCAATTTGTATGCCGTTTTTATTTTCTGAATATCATTCTATAAACCTAATTATGGAAAAGTGACAAATAGCACTGTGCATGCTTGTTATGTCTAGAGTTAATTTTCAAAGAGAAAAGACAGAAGGAGGGAGGGAGAAAGGAGAGATAGAAGGAAAGAGGAAGAAAGGAGGGAGGAAATAAACCTACAGCCCCTCATTTCTTTGTTGGTGTAAGACGCTGCCTCCCCCACCTTGAAAGCCTCTGCCCAGTCGCTGTGGTTCTTAGCTACTGCTCAGGCAAGCTTCCATGCACGAAACATTCGTTTAAGGGGGAAAAAAAAGTTTCTAAAGATCATACTATTTGTGTCTTGGAAAGATATACAAAAAAATTCTACATGAAAACCACACAAATTTTGGATACATCATTTCTCACCAGGTAGACAGTCAGAGGTTCTTTTATATTTCCTTCAAATCTCATTTTCTTCCTGACTGTAAATGCGACAGATACTTTGCTGACTCTGTGGTCTGTTGTGAAGGGCTGCTGGCCCATTTATGAGTTACCTTAGCTCAGTTAATTCATCTTGCACAGAGCTCCTTTTCGCCTTTGCTTTTATATAATATGTCATCCCAGAGAATTGGCTCGGGTAAACAGAACAGTGCAGTTTCGGAGAACTGAAAAAGTATTTCTGGCAGTACATTAGAATAGTGAGGAATTGTCAAAAAGAGGTGGCCTATGCATAAATGTACAGCTCAAATGACTTCAGTTACCAATGTGAATGACAATTGAGTAGCAGCATTGAATAATACAGCATTGAATAAGCATCTTATGGAAGTTAGACTCCTACCCTGTTACTAGAACACTATGTTTGTTTTATTGATGTACACATTTTGCAAGTCTGCATTTACTTGTGCATCGATATTTTGACTAATCCATATTAATGAAATTATATGGAGAAAACTGTAACTTAATTACATGGTAGGCAGGAATGATGCATTGCAAAGTCATCTTAATGTACTTGAAGGTCCTCAGAGAGTATTGGCAGAATCTGTTAATTCACCCACCATTGTATCGGTAGTGATTGGCAAAAAAACAAGCCGTCACTCCTGTCATTCAAATAGTTGTAAGTATATATTGCAGTTTATTTTACATTTAGGAGAAGTTTGAAATGGAAGTCCATGATACATAATTGACTGAAGACTGAAACCTTTTAATGTGTGTATTTAAAAAAAAAACTCTCATTTTTTCTTTACCTTTTAATATGTCATTATTAAAAAACCAGACATTCAGAATAAAACGAGTTAGGTCTAATAAGCACATCTCTGGGTCCTTCCAAACCACACCTTTGAAGAATGGCAGAGGTAAAAAAACAGCTTTTTCTTACCTCATGCTATTACAATGCTTTTGTATGTGAAGAAGACTGGTGCAGAAAAAGAGGGTGTGTGGACTAAAAGCACTAATGTCAGTGTTGTACCTCACTGATTGGAGTGATCCACAGTGACTTCATTATCCTCTTGGATGCATAATAATGACGTAGGATGAATACCAAATTTGTCGTGGATTTGGAGAATAACTACTAATGTGTAGGCTTCCATCATGAAACTTCATAGACATATACTGGAAATTTGATATGTACTTGAAACTTCTCTCTGCAAGAAAGGACCTGGGAGTCCTGGTGGACAAATTAACCATGGGCCAGCAATGTGCCCTTGTGGCCAAGAAGGCCAATGGTCTCCTGGGGTGCATTAGGAAGACTGCTGCCAGCAGGTCGAGGGAGGTGATCCTGACCCTCTATTCACCCCTGGGGAGGCCTCATCTCAAGTACTGTGTCCAGTCCTGGGCTACCTAGGACAAGAGAGACATGGAGCTACTGGAGAGAGTCCAGCGTAGAGCTACAAAGATGATCAGAGGGTTGGAGCACCTGCCCTAGGAGGAACGGCTGCGAGAGCTGGGCCTGTTTAGCCTGGAGAAGGGAAGACTGAGGGGGGATCTGATCAATGTGTACAAGTACCTGAAGGGAGGGTGTCAAGGGGACGGGGAGAAACTCTTTTCAGTTGTCCCATGTGACAGGACAAGAGGCAATGGGCAGAAACTGAAGCACAGGAAGTTCTGCCTGAACATGAGGGGGAATTTTTTCCCTGGGAGAGTGACGGAGCACTGGCACAGGCTGCCCAGAGAGGTTGTGGAGTCTCCTTCTCTGGAGATACTCAAGGCCCGCCTGGACACGATCCTGTGCAACATGCTCTAGGTGACCCTGCTCAGGCCGGGGTGGGGGGAGGTTGGACTAGATGATCACGAGAGGTCCCTTCCAACCTCAACCATTCTGTGATTCTGTGATATTAAAATGGAGTAGGACCTAACAGAGGTAAATTTAAACTAAGTAAATTTTGGGAGTTATGAGTAAAAGAATTATGATTAACATATCTGTAAAAGACCATATAAGTAAAAGAGTGCACATCATGTTGTAACACTTAATATAGACTCATCTAAAAACAAAACTATAGAGAAAATGACATTGATGTAAAGAGGAAAATCTGAATTGAAATTTGAGCTGAGTATTTATATTACCATGTAGGAAACAAGTTGGCCAAAAGGCATTAAAAAATGTTCATACTCAGCCCCAGCATTTGGCATGTTTTTATTCACTTGCTGCACATGTATGTGGAGGTAGGATTTTCAAAAGTGGTTTATGGTAGAAAACTCTGTTAATATTTGTGGCACATGCAATTCATATCCTTGTATTCAATCCAGATATGATTATTCACACAGACATTGTACAGCGTTTTTGCCTTAAAATGTCTGAGCATGAAAACTGTCAAGGATGTGTTAATGTGGACAAGGTATCTTTCAGGTGGTGGTATTTTTGACGTTGAGCTGTACAGGTTTACTCTGAGGAAAACTGCATGATGCTGTACTTAAAATGTTGATGACAGATGCCTCAAACCTCATATACATTACTGGTCCCAGCATTGCGTGAAGTGGATGCAGAGGCAATGGTAAATTTTAGGCAAAAATAAAAAAAATATATCATTAATGTAGACATTCCCAGAGGAACTGCAGAGACAGGCACTTGGCTTCCTGTCCTCTTTCCTGGAAGTTCATAAACTAGTCTTATTTTTCTGCATTGTAAAGAAAAGCTGAGAAAGCAAGAATATGTCATTAATTTCATTATGCATGGAAGATTGTTTCCCATAAGCCACTCTGATGCAGTTTGTCATAGAGGAAACCAGACGTAAAGCTCTTCCCTCAAGAGTGCTCCACACACTCACTTTAACTAGCCCTGTCAACTTCCATGTATGTCAGCGCCAGGGACTCTTACAGCTCCACAGCTATTCAGCGTATTACCCAGTTCTCCTGTAACAAATACCTTCTTTCCGTCCCTCCACTGTCTTCAAATTCTATTTAATGACCAACAAACAAAATTAAATTAAGGAACCATTTCATAAATAATAGAATAATGCAGTAATAGGTTTGAATTCAAAAGGGTGGCAACATTTGAAGCTGCTATATTCCTTATCACCCCTCCCAGAAAACTAATAGTACAGTAAGCCTGAAAACAAGAGCTGTATAGTGTTCTGGCACTGTTGCTATGCATTTTTGCTTTTGGACTATCAAAATGAGGAGCCTTTTAGCACTTTCTAATGCTGTCTAACAGTCACTGATCTGTGCACTTAGCACTGATAAAACCTGGTTCAAATCACAGCTGCGTTTACAGAGGTCAAATTATTTTACTTACTGTCTTCAGAACATAAATGTTATAAAATCATGTTCATAGAGGCCAATATCCCATCTGCATTTGAGGATGTATTTCATCATAGTTTGAATTCAGATGTGTTCCAGTTGGACAGTACATCCTCAAAGAGCATTGCATTGCGGTGGCATATATGAGAATGTCTGCAGGGACAAAGTCATGCTTATAAAAACCTTTGTGTTGGTGAATCTAGAGGTGACTATGATTGCGATGGGAACTGATAAACGTTAGGGAATTTGGTATGCTCCTGCCTGAATTACAAACGTTGATGCTTGTTCTATCTCTCTTCTCCCTCTCTCTGATTTTTTTTTTCTTTCAGACAAAAAGAGGCTTTAGGATGATGACATGAAAGGGAAAAAAAAATCATTTTCATTTTAGAAAAGGGAAGTTATAGGCTAAATTTTTGGGGGGCTAGTTTGTTATCCATCATCTAGAAATATTAAAAGTTATACTTGTGAACTTTTTTTAACATTTTGAAGTTTTTGCTTTGTCAAAACAATGAGGAAAATTAAAATCCAAAGTTATAGTCCATCTAAAAAATTATAGATCATCTATCACTTTTTTGTAATATGTCATATGCTATGCTGTTATGTCCCTTCTAGAAAAAGTGGGTTTTTTTTAACTTGCTGATGGTACTATTTACTCTCTTACACATATTTCTTGACCTGGTCTCATCATTCTTTTAATCCTTTTTAAGCACTGTTGTATACTGCAGTCCTCAAAGTGATTCTGAGGGCAAATCAAGGTAAGTGAAATGAAGAGGATGCTTATGATGGAGTTCAGCTTGTATAGAATGAGTATGCATATGAGTCTAAATTAAATACTCATTATACAAGCAGAACACGCTATTTTGAGTTGTTAGAAATAATCACGAGGATTGAAAATGTTATTCATCTCAGAACAGTTCCAGTGTTTCAGTGTTCAGAACTACTGCATCTTTTTTTTTTTCTTTCTTTCTGAGGAAGTTAGAGGTTTCCTAAAACCTACAGCTTTTATTTACATATCCTTTGGAGGCTTGTATCGTCTTAATAGGTGTAGTTTAGAGAAGACATATCTTCTAGGTACTGATGTCAATTCTCAGATTTTAGTACAGGTGGGCTTCACAAGAATTTAAGAAAGATGATAAGACCAGCCTCCTTAAGGTGCTATTCTATGAGCTAAATTGCCCCTATGAAAGATTGAAAAGAGCTTTCATCTTTTTAACTCCTATTGCAGGATATCGTTGCAAACTACTGGTCTTTTTAATACCATTTAAAGTAAAATTTATTTCACAAGTAACAGAGAAAACATGATGTTGTAACATTTAACTCCCCAGCATGTACAAAGTTCTGTTGAATGGAAGGGTGAACTACGAAATGGTCATTAAGAAATTCTGGAGAACCTGATGCTGGAGGAGATGCAAGGGCTCTAGCAATATGATATGGTCAGCCTCCATTAAGGTTGTCATGATATACTATTTAATTTTTTTTAAAAAAACATTATTTAAATAATTATATGACTGACACAAGATACTTGATCCTTGTAGGGGGTCCTGCGCAATTTGTGCCTAATGCAAGTCAAGATTGAGTTTCCAACAATTCTTCTGCTTAGCTTTTACTACATATGCATAAATGCTTGTTGATAAAATTCAGTAGTCTTACCTGTTATTTATATGCACTTCTGCAGTGAAAGCTGTACAGGCAAGAGACAAGAGATGTTTAAGATTTCTTTGTGGCTGTATGGTCCTAATATTTACAAGAAAAATGCATCCCTTAGAGTTTTATAGTAACCACAGGTAGGAAAGCACTAGAACCATTCATAAGATGAACCAACTAACCAACCAATCAAACAAACAAACCATTCAAATATATATGTAAATAATTTCAGCCTTTAATATGAGTTGAGAAAAATATGTGAGATTTCCATTTGCATGAGATGTTGCGTTATCCCTTTGGGCTAGGATTGGACCACCAGGGACTAAGAACGTGGTTAATTCGAAAAAAGAATTTCTTTAAAAAGCAATTACTTTTTGATATCGTCATTGTCTTTCCCTTGTAAGAACTGGAATTTAAAGTCGTTCTATTTTGCTTAATAATTCAACCTTATGCTAATAGGAGTTGCATTTTCAACTCAGAATGATGGTACGGACTACAAAAAGTAATGTGAGAGCAGCACACCAAAGTGAATGAGAGGAGGAACGATCTTGTTTTGTTCACTTCTATAGCTATATCTTTCTTTCATCCATTGTTTGATACCTTTACATGCATTGTTCAACTCATTTTCAAAGGACTAGATTGTGAAATGTAACAGAGACACTAAAAATGTCAATAAAGACACAAGCCTTCAGATCAATCCTAAATTATCATAGCAGTTCTTAAGATGGATCTACTAATACACTTTTTGCATAAAAATAGTTACAGCATCATCAGAATGTGTTGTTCAGTGTAATAGAGACATTCTTTACTGCTGTAAAAGTAGAGTTGGTCTGAGCCTTCAACAGCTCAGGCCAATTATTTCGAAAGCATTTAGATCTCTTCTTTTTAAACAGCAGCCAATAAAGATATTCATATTATCATCCTTTGACTGCTCCATTTTGTTTATGTTTAAGATAATAAATAGGTCTAGATGCAGGGCAGATATCAAATCTCTACATTTGACTTTTAAAACATCATAAATTTTATTTTTAAAAACAAATCTCTCCTAAGATGATGATTTTAAAGAATTTGAATTAATAACATAAATCATAACTGTAGTCCCTAAAATTTTGAAGAGAATGAAACTAATTTATATCAAATGAGATTTTGAGAGCAGTGTATTTTTCATTCTCTGAATAATGACATACATAAACTGAAAACTTTCAATGGTAACACTACTATACCGTTGACTCTTTCTCCTCAGTCTGACAAATTTATTCCACTACTTTACTTTTTGGGTGTAACAATATACAAATTATAAATCTGAGATTTAGATTGAATTTTTTTTTCAGAATTTTTAGATGACCTTGGACAAGTGGACTTGGATATATCTCCTTTAACATCAGAGGTCTATGTCTCAGCTAATCATCCTTAGCTCTCACTATTCTTTGGAGAAAAACAGGTGCTACTGGACTTCGTTCATCTGAACTGACAGCCACTTTTAAATGAGATGAGTGTCTGGACTTGCACAGGATATAGTCCATCCCCTTTCCTGCACTGCCCTTTTGGGAAATGAAGAAAATGGTGCTGTTCTGTAACTGCCATATCAACATTTAAGAAGGGATAAATGATAGCAATAGGTGACTGAACCTTAATAGTCCATCAGCCCCAAAAGGTTCTGATTTATCTGTTCCTATAAATGCACAGCAGTAAGGACAATGAGTCAAAGAAGAGGGAAGGTACAGAAATTGGAGGAGAAATAGATGATTGTAGACCAGGAGACTGATCTAAAGTGCTGATGCACTTGGTGACAGCATAGCAGTATGGGAGAACTAAAAAATAAAGCATGACAGGATCATCCCACCAAATAAAGATTATTTTGCATTAAGAATAGTGATAAAAGAAATTGAAAAGAAGCTGGAAAAGAAGCCAGTAGAGAAGGCCTTAAATAAGCATTCTGTATATGCAGAGATTATTATCATTCTAAAAATTATTATGAATTATTATTATATTTAGTGAGAAATAGTTCAAGTAATGATTTTTTAAACTTCTACAACTAAGAAAAGCTAATTATATGTGTTACGCTGATCACATAAATGAATGGTAACAGTCACTGGGTACTATAATGTCCTGTGTTGCATAGTAATGATTATTTCTGACTCTGAAAGAGAGATAGAACTTCTCTCTCAATTTGAAGAAATTTCATTACAAAAATTCTCTCCCAGCTACACTGATTCTCATTACAAAAATGCTCTGCATAGCACTCAACCAAATCCATCATTTAAAGATTAGCTTTTGGAGATTATTTTTATATGATAAATTAGAAAGCACTGTTCGTCTGCCCATACAGACAGATGTTTTGTATTAGTTTTTTAAAATGAGAAGATAGAACCACCTGGCAGTCTAATAAAAAAACTAGTCTTTAAAAGTTTAGAGCAACCTAGAGTCCACATATCAATACATATAATTTCAAAATATATGTGCTGTCTTGTGCAATATTTAAATTGGAATATAATAAAAATGTAAACCTTATGCGTAGTGTGAAGACCTGTTGTATAGTATTTCATATGCATGTATTACTAAGATCTGTACCAACTGGCTACATTAACAACACTGTTTTCCTCTTTCTGTTATTATATGAAACTCCACTACTAAAGTGCTCTCTTTTTCACAAATGGCCTTAAGAGATGGATGTTATCCAATGCTAGAGAAAGTGTGAGGCCTTCTGAGAATTCATATGAAAAGAAACCTGAGCCTCCTGTGCGGTTAATAGAAAGAGGTAGGCTTCTTTAGAGAGTAGTACAGAAGATCAGGTTCCCCCTTTGAATCATACCCTGGGGAGTCTGCTCTCCTCTGGATGGGAAGGGAGATTAGTCTCCTAGTAGAAGAATCTGAAGTTAACGGCCCAAAGCTGAATGTTTCTCTTCCTCTTCTTCCTGCCTTTGTTGCCCAGTCTTCAGAGAGGGTTTTCTCAGCTAGTGTGATGTGCTCGCAAACAAGATATCGAAAGCTAATGGGGGATCCTGTTACTTCTGCTTAAAGAAAAGAAAGCTCCTTGGAAATTTTGTTCTTTAGTATCAATTAGTCACTCTCAGGTCTTTCTTCATACTCACACACTCTATGTCACATTTTTGGGCTTACTGTTGTTATCAGTACTTTTAAAAAATTACTATAATAAATACAGTAAAGAAGCAAAAATTTTCATCTCCAAAGGCCTAGCACAGTGAGGCAATTGAGAAGAATTGAAAGAATATGGAAGGCTCAGAATTTTTTTTTGTCCCCTTTTTCTCTACCAGTAAAAAATAAATGGCAGTCTTAGCTAAGGTTGCTGAAGCTGCCTTTCTGACATTGATTGACTGACTCCATTGTAGTTGGTTGGTTATGTTTCAAGGTTAGAACTGAAGCTGCTCTAGAGAATATAGGAATTAGATCTGTATATGTAGTGAGCCAAGGACTGCACTTGAACAGATACTATATTCTTTCCTATGGATGATTCGCCAGATGCAATTGTATATTGAAGATAAATGAATAATAGGAGGACTTTTTTGCTGTTAACAAATTCAGAGGTGGCTGATCAGATCTTTCCTCCTTCAAGAATGTGAGAGGAAATTCAGTAACATAAAATCAAAGTGTCAGATTAGCAGAACTGGAAATATGCATACTCTTTTTGTTAAAAAAAAATAAATAAAAAAAAAGGAAAGAAAAAGAAGAAGAAGAAGAAGAAGAAGAAGAAGAAGAAGAAGAAGAAGAAGAAGAAAGGTAATGGAAAACCTAAAGTCAACTAGTGACTCAGTTTGTGCCAATGGGAATTTTTTCATTTACTCTTATGAAATCAAGCTTTATTTCTAGTTTCTTTTTTTCACAGCATAGATGATGGCAATTTATTCTATTTGTTGGCATATCCTATTGGAATTTGTCTTGGGCTAGGTATCATTTGACCTTTAAATTATTTTTTCTGACCATAATAGTATAATAATTATTGCATTTGATTTGTTCAAGAATTGAGACTGATGACACTGGCAATGCTATATGCATTTAAGTAATCAATTTTTATTTCATTTTTATGGTTAATATGTTTTAAAATATTTTTTTCAAGATACAAAATTCGTAACGTGTACAAAAGAGTAATCTCATAAATCCGTGATTGCTGTCCCACAACAAGATGTGACCGCCGCATTCTAACAAAATAGTATCTTTCCTTATAAGTAGGATATACAGTATAATGCTCTTCTGTTTTTCCATTTAGTATTATATCTAACTGTTAACAAGAAAAAAGATGAGACTTTGCGTATTTGTATGACTGGCAGTGTTGTAGTATGTTTTCGTAAGGTGTGCAGTACCTGCAATAAATGTGATTATTCACTCCTCATGCTGTTTGCTATTCACTTAAGCAAATCGCCTGTAGTCATCATTTTAAAAGTAGATGTGAAGAAGATTACATTTCCATAATTAAAAATAAAAATCAAATCCCTCTTCTGTCTTCATTTTTAAATTGCTGCTGTCAAATTGTACAAATGTGCCAAAGAAAAATGATTGAAGTACTTAAAAAAATCACTCATAATCCTTAATCTTTGAAGAATAATAAAAAGGTAGAACATTACAAACTGTTATTTCCTCATTCTAATTAGATTATACAAATCTTTAGTACTTTACATGGGTATACTATCGTACAGCAATCATAAATCATGCATTTTTACAGTATTAAGCATATGTAGGATAGCTAATAAGTAGCTCAACAATCAGTCTAATCATACAGCTAAATCTTGAGAAGTAATATATTTTCACTGTAACTACTTAACGAAAAAATAATCAGGATTATTTTCATTAAATTAATCTATCTTCAAGTATAAGGAGAATCTGTCTTGTCTTCTGTTAAGATGGAACCTGACTGTACTCAGCAATATTTTTTTTCATGTATCCAACTGTTATTTTTGTTATAGATTGAAAGTATTTTCTCTTTGTATACTTTATTTTACTCATGATATTTTCTTTGACTTCCAATTAACATTTATTCAACATTTCAGGGCTCTCTGATATGTCCTTTAAAACAGTTGCAACTTTCATAGGGCACAGAGCTGACATTTGTCTACTGAGCAGACCTATTTCGCATTCACAGCTTTAGTTTCAAATTATGTATTCTGAATACAATCATCTTGCCTATCTCTATGCTTTTTCTGGCTTTGGTAAGTGTATGCCAAAGATACGATACTTCTGATATGTGTATGTATATGTATTTTTATAGTTTTTATAGTGTATGCAGCTTTATGTAGCTTTAGGAAATATATATATATTCTTGAATAGAAAGAAATCCTGAATGACATCTCTAAAGAAAAGAGGAATATAACTCAGCATGCCTATGCTGAGGTTAGTGAAGATGTACCAATTTATGCCAGCTGAGATTCTGATCAATAGGGATAACAAGCAAACTTTTTTTTTCTCCCTTGACTTCTTTTGTGCTTTATTGCTGAGTGCACTCTATAAAGTAATCCAGCATTTGGATTTGATGTTGAGTATAGCAGCAGTGGCATCATGATTGACAGATATGGTTACTGCCACCCCCACAAATGCTGTTTCGTACTCAGAAAGGCTTTCATCTGTAAGCATCTGCAAAATGAAAAACTTAGGTATGAAGTATATGCATCTAGTATCAGAGTTCATAGTCTTTATTTTATTCCATCATAATTACCATAAAATAATTTTAATTTTAATTTTTAAGCAGAATGTATTTTAAATAACTTTTTTAAAATAAGAGGCACATCTGACACTGAGACTATGAAAATGAAAAAAAAAGTATTGCTTGAGTGCATCTGCAAGTGTGCTATTTATTTATCTTTATCTCCTTAAATTGTTTGTACAGTGTAATATAGATTCCCATGAAAAGGCTGTAATATGTAGATGGCAAAGGAAGCAGAGCAAAGACGATACAGAGATCCCACAGGCATCTGAAACAGAGTTAAAAATTATGGTTTTAGGAGGCCAGCCTTGGAGGTCTCCAAATGGGCATCCAGCTGTGCCAGCTTTACCCACTGCATGGCCACTGCGTACTGAGATATATATTCTCTGAAGGAAGTTGATTCAGTGGATTGAGTCTCCTGATTGCTTTGTACTGGGCGGAATGACACTCAGGGCTGGTCTGTCCAAGGGCACTTACTGGCTTGACTTTCAAGTAAAACTACACACTATGAATTGTACAAGCATAATTCCTAACTGCATGGTGTTACCGGGCATAACAGTGGGATTTCTGTGTAAGCAACACAGGCGAAAACTGAAATAAGAGTGTAGATGCGGGAAGTAAATAATAATTGTGTAGCTGTTTTGGTATGCTGATACCAGTCAGTTTCCCTGGATATTCTGACAAGGTCATGCTATGTATAAAATGTCTCTGCGATGACAGTCTGCTGTTCATGACAAAGTATCTGGTTCATTAGAAATATAGTATTACCATTAAATTACTCTGTTTTTGTGTGACATATTTGAAAACAGTGTCAAAAACTAGGAAGAGATATGACTGTAGACTTCTTCAGATTGATCCTGTCCTTCATACGTACATAAACAAGCAGTAGTTTGTCAATAAAAAAAGCTTAAAGAAATATAAATTCATCTTTTATCTGTCTGGCAAAAGCTAATTTTACTCATAAGTGTATCCTCAGTGATACCTGTAGCATGAAGCTTTTGGCCTCTTCCAAAGAAATACAGCCTCCTTCTTTGTCAAGTATGGGCAAGAAGATTTAGCTGACCAAAAATTTTATTAATATCAATACTGATTTTTTTAAAATTCATCCATCTGTGTATCTCTTGATTCTTTATTTATGCACACACATATATAAACTTACATACAGATGTATATATGATAGACAGGTGGGTGAGAGAGAAAGGAAAGAGACATATTGATTTTTTTAGCTAGACAGAGCAAATAAATCTCACATTGGATAGCCAGATGCTGTTCATTTCTGCACCTCCTTTAAGTTTCCAATTTTATTTTTAGTTTTAATATGTCATAGGTTCTCCATCTCTAAGTCTAATAACTCCAGTGATTAAGTAGGAGCAGAGGAATTCCAGGCATAATCTCTATTATGGTGAACCTGATCTGGTGAACTTTAGAGGAGATTTCTTCTTTCAGTCTATTTACTACTGTTCCCGTTTGCAGGTCCAGGCTGTGGTGGGGACAATGTGTATTCCAGATGTGTAGATAGACACACATCTACACATTTGGCCCCGGGGACATGGTCTAACCAGGGTCTGGACCTCGATACCATCCACCCTCATCCCCCTCTTTCTCCACTCCAGTCTTCTGCCAAACATACAACCCTCTCTTCATAACTCTTTCCCTATCAGTCCCAATTTTGTACAGCCATACCCAGATTTGGTTTTTCTGATGTTATTACTTGGAAAATTTTGGCCTTTTATAGTTTTATTGATACGGTTTCCTAGGTGCTGTTGGTCTGACAAGGCTCTACTCCTCAAAAAGTCCCAAGTGCTCATCTGTGTAGCCTTGCCATTTCTCACATGACTCCCTCTTTTCAACATGTGATGTTCAGACACTCAGGCACCCTCATGCTGCTCTGTGCAACTTTTTGTAAGCTTCTCACACTGTTATTTGTTATGTATAGCATTTTCTCATATTACACACAGTAGTTTCTCATGATGGTTGAGTTAGCTGAACCTCAGGCCAGGGCATCTCTCTGCATACAATAACAAATTCACTACATATTTGTGTATAGATCACACAGGCACACTTAATTTTGCTTGATTGTCTTGAATACTACCTTAACTGATGGCCATTTGCTTCTATATCTGGTCATTACAGAGTTTTACCCTGTGGGTTATTCCAGTGTTACCACCATCACCACTACTTGAATCTTATTTTCTTACTGATTCATTTCATATTTGATGTCCTTTCTTTTTCTTTCCCCTTTTAAAGCAATTTCTCTACTTCACTAACGTTTAGCTCCAATCATCTTGTAACTTAGTCCCTTTCACCTGACAAGTGTCAGCAATTATGGAATCCGTGAGAATATGCTTGCCAGGGTTGCACTACTGCAGATGCTTTACACTCCTCGTACAATATACGCTAATCAACCACCGTCTTAGATTCCTCCTATTTATTAAAAGAAAAAAAAAATCATGGTGTTAGGACCACTCATGTTTTCTGCACTAGTGCTTTCCTATTCTCTGGTTAAAGGGCGTGGTTTGGAAAATGAGCCATTGCTAGTGGTGTTTTCAGTCTATCTTTGAAGCTTCTGGAAGGAAACATAAATGTTAGTAGAGTCCTTTCTAGAATATGTTTGAGTCCAGCTTGCTCACCATGTTAGAAAATGTCAAGTGTGTAAAAAAGACCTAAATTCACCTTTCTGTGTGCATTTGAACTTCTGGGTCCAATGCATTAATTCCAGGTAATTAATTACTTTCAGGCAAGTTTTACTGAGTTATATCTTTATATTGGTGAAAATCCCTATAAAATTAAATGTACATTTTAGGTCTTAAGTCATCTGAGATACTGCTGCTTGAAAGTAGAGGATCTTTCATCTAAGCCCTGAGCTTTGGCCAGTCTGTCAGTAAAAATACGTTTTAAAGTATTTAACTTCTCTTTCCTTTTCTGGGAATATCACTGTGATTATTTTCCGTCGAAAGAAGGTAGATTTAGGCAACTATTATTAACATTGATTAAGAACAGTATTACTGCTGAATCTGTACAGGATAAATACTTGTATTACATGACAGCACTATGGTACTTTGATTCAAAAGAGCTTTCAGTCTTTCAAAGCTGACTTTGTAAGATAGGGCCTTAGGGAGAGTGGTAATACCATAAACAGGTTTTATATAGCCAAATATATTTACATTTTTCTTCCTCATTTTACATGTTTGTAACTAATCCAAGCTACAGCTTAGATTATTTTAAATGATTTCTTATGGGCATTAGATCTAATATAAATTTTAAGAGATTTAGAGAAATATTAGAGACCTTTTGGATCTTTTGAAAACAGATATTCCACAAGTAGAAGACAAGATGTTTTTTGTCGTAGTAATATTTTATGGAAAATGAGAAACTTACGGATAAGCTGGCATTGTCACAGAGTGACAAATCATGTTGTATTTGTTTTTCAAGAGCTCTGAAGACTAAAAAGTATTGTGTAAGCTAGTGGTTGGCCGAAGATGGTGTTCCCCAGTACCTATCATATTAATTTAATCACTGTGCCATAACTTTTGTAAATCTTACTATGGGGAAACAAATATCTTGATAACATCTGTCTTGAGCAGATTGAAAGTCAGTGAGAACAAGTTTGTATTTACCTCCTCTCATACACCCTCCTCTTATACCACCTCTCATTACTTTTTACTGGCTGAAAAAGTAATATATAATAATGAAGTAGAAGCCTTCTTTGCTGTCTATGTATGTAGATAGTTTCAGCGTACTTTTTACTACTGAAAGCTTAATACATAAACTTCTGTAGACACTTGGAAAGGTAAAATAGAAGTGCTGAAATAAAAACTATTCGTTAGTTTTTCAGTAAACACACATACGCTCTATGAGCGGTCTTACTGACTCAAGATGGGTCATGGGAAAAGACCACAGACTGAGACTCTATGATTTTTTTCTGAAAAATATCTATGTTCTCTCTGAGTTTTCAGCTGAGTAATTTCTTGCGGTGCAAAATATCTTAAGATATGTCTCTTTGTATGTGGACATCCTTTTGATATGTGTGTACATTTTATGTATGTATATAAAATAAACGACTAGGGAAAACACATTGGAAGGGAAAAGGAGATAGTTCAACTGAAATGGTTTTAATCAGCTTTCCTTTCTGCCTGTGATTAACATTTATTTTTTTCAATTCACTATTGCATTCATAGTCAGATCTCCGTCTTTATTATACCCTCATTAACCTTTTAAATCTCCTGTCTGAATACAGGAGTCTTTCTTTCATCTAATTATCCGTTTAAAATTCACAAATGGTAGCTCCTGCCATTTTGACTTTTTGACATTTTTCACCTGAGACAGTAAAAAACAGATTTAAGAGTCGCATTCTGCTGTTTTATGTTGCATTCTGATTTTAGCTGAAATATTGAAGCCAGAATTCAGTCATTCATTGTCATTCAGGGGCTGTTCAAGTTGTGCTTTTGCACTTGGTGAGATCAGCAGACCTCAGCTGAATTACAGTCTTGAATTTTGTTCTGTGACCATGTATTACCTTCCTTGTGCTGTCACTGTTTCTCCTCTTTAGTATGATCATAAAATAGCCCAGCTTGAACATTTTATACAAGAATTCCATTTCTTTGGCTTGTAGATAGGATCACCTGGTTTGCAAGTCATTCAATTCTCTTATCTATCTGTCGATCTATACTTTTTAAGGCACACTCATCACACTACTGTGTAGCACACAGATATCTTGCAGAAACTGTTAGATAGCAGTATTTATTCCACCATGCACTGTTGGGTGTACTTCATTCCTTTTTTTTCTTCATGTCATCAATGGTGTGTTCAGTTGCATTTCCTAGAATTCAGGTTTAAAGATATACTCCCTTACCAGAGGTGGTGTAAAATGTTTGTATTACTTCTCAGTTGTTCAAGCAGTTCTTTCTTTCTTTTTTTTTCCTTCTAATCAAATTATTAGCATATAGTAGCTGTTGCTATGGGAGCTGAAGAACCAAAGAGTGGCTAAGGCTCCGTGGCAATACATCTATGTTAAAGGTAACATCTGGTCTTTGCTCCCTTGAAGATAAGAGATGTAGTGACAGGAATTTTAACAACTCATTCACACACTAACTTATCCCTTAGCACACAATACACTTAATTGCTAGGGAAGAAATGGTGTTGCCAAACTTCTGTGATCTCCTTTTGGGTTTTAGTAAGAGGGCAGGCTGGGTTTCTTCCATGGCTCCGTATCTAAGGTGAAGTGGTTAAAAGAATGCATGGTACTTTCCTGGGGGTCTGAACTAGTCATTAATACTACTACTCTTCAGCTCATTACCTGCCTTCTTCAAACACACGTTCTCTTATAAAGAATCCAGCCTAAATGGAAAGTCCTTGTCCAAATCTGCCCTTCATCAACTCTGTCGACTTTCTGCTTATTCCCAGCATGCTACATTTCTCAGAGTCATTCCTTACATATTCCTTATACATAACACATTGGCATACCGCTTGTCAGAACTCCCGTGAGATCAAACATTAGCCTTCTTTTGCAGATATCAAATATCTCTTTAATAATCTTCTGTAATTCTGATAGCTTATCTCTTTGGGTACAGTTCCTTAAATAGTTTGGAAAGTCTGCTGAAGAATTCCAAAGTTTAACTCTTATATTCTCCATCAAAAGTTTCAGCTGTGAAGCTGAGTGTGTATTTTTAACTGTCAAACAGGTAAAGATTTCTCAGAGTTGTATGTGTTTCTTTGTCCCTTGGACTTTTTTCTTTTCTTTTTTTTTTTTCTTTTTTTAGTAGTAACACTGGAATATGTATAACCCTGAAGTAAGCTAGCCAAAATAATTCTTTGTTGTCATGCTACAGTCTTTTTGAACCACAGTTTCTGCAGTGTGTAGTGTCAGTTGAAAACCTCATCATTATAAGCAGTCTTTTATGTTGTACTTAAAAGTTTTCAATCTTCTTGTCATACCAATTATTTTTACTTAGACAAAAGGGTCTAATTTCATAGGAAAATAACTGACAATCTAATAATGTTTTGCATTTCTACAGCACTATTCTAAGAATTACTCAGTACTTTCACACATTAACAAATTAAACTTTCTAGTAACCTTATGAGGAAGTGTTATTATCCTTATTATACAGACATGGAAGCATGGGCAGAGAGAAGATAAACGATTTGACAAGGACAGACAGCTTATCTGTAGCAAGAAAGGGCAAAGAACCCATATTCTTAGTCTTTCGTTTTGACCACTGTGTCAGAACTTTTTGCCATTAGTTTCCAAAGTAAAGGTAGGACATAAGAACATTTACAGGGACTAAGCGAAATGAGAACAGGAAGAAATAAATTATTATTGCCTTTGCTCAAAGTTAGGAAGTTTAATCCTTCTCTACTACTCTAGCTTAGGTAAGTAATGCTTTCTCACACATCTCATTAACAAGTGAGGGTTTATCATTTGCTAGCAATCTATGTCCCTGTCCCTACTCAACTGGTTAAGGAAGAGGTCAGTGAAAAAGGAGGGAGCTGGGAAGACCAAAAAAATCTGTCAGACTGTAATCCTGTAAAATCCAGGGCAAAATAGATATATGTATTCTTTTCTCTCTCTTGAAAATTTTCTTTATTCTAAAACTTATTCACAGGAATAAGTTGGACAGGCAGCAATTCAGAAGAGCTAGATGACATAAGATGCCCTGCAGCACGCTGTGAACGCTTTTGAATTTATTGGACAGTCTGTGTGAAGTTTCAAGAGATGGCTGTCCGTACCATGGCTCTATATCACTCTTTCAGTGAGTCAGCAGTGTTTAGGGCAGTGTTCATCCAACCTAACTTCAGATGCTTTTCTGAGGTCTCTTAGTCTCTTTAGACACCCTCTAACATCAGTAGAAAGAAATAAGAACTTGCAAAGGTAAGTTCTGAGTTGTGTTGACTTACTTCCTGTGGAGGAAACAGTTTCTCTCCATGGACAATAAAGAAACCTTGGTTGACCAAACTTCTCGCTTACATGAACCAGTGAGCTGCATAAAATCAGGGAAACTGCAGCAGATTTAGTGCAGAGAATTGACTGAACGTGCAAGCTAAATTCACCCCTAAGCGCAATGCAGACTAAGCTTGAGGTGATCTTTCCAGATTGGAAACAGGGCAGCCAGTATGTCAGTCCAGGTGTGTCACCACTCCCTGCTGCAGAGCCTGGCATTTAGGAATGTGCAAAGGGATGCTCACCAAAGACCTGCCAGCAACGGTGGGGTCTGTAGCCTGGCAATTCCAGCTTCTGTGCTGGTCTGATTGAATAAGGTGATGGAAGTACATATCTGCTTATTGTGTCCTACATATGCAGGTTAACTTTGTATGAGCAGATGACTAGCTGAGTTACATCGTGCACTTAAGTTTACGTTTCAACCTTGGTATGCACGATAAAGTAGAAACAGCACTGCAGAAAAGCAGGAAGATGCATTGAAATCAACAAAATAATGAATAACCCGATGAGAAAAAACATTAGGTTTCTGTAAAACTGCTAAGAATTTGGTAAATTAGACTTCTAGGTTACATTAGTGCCTTGGAGAAAATGCAAAACACTGATGTTTACTTCCATTCTGAACAGTAATGCTGTAATCTCACATTAATATTTTTCACAGTTGCTTTATGGAATGGAAAGAGCACTGTTTCCCTCTGTAGTATTTTACTATAACCTTAAAATACAATTACAAATGTATATTATCTTTGGGAGCTGTGTAACCAAAAGTACTTAATTCACTCATCAAATCACTCATCCCTGGAAGCAATCTGAACTCTTTAAGAGTCAAATTCTGTATTTTGCAGCTCATTAAGAAAAATGAAGAAGAAAAAAATCCAGAATATGCCTTTAATACTTTACCAAAATCTTTAGTTTATATTTTTGTCTCCTATGCAGTTCTTACTCCCTTTAGTAAGTTTGTATGTGTGTCACTGATGGAACCATCACAAATATTTCAGAACTGAACAAGACGGAATGGAATCTAGTCTACCTAGTGAAAACAATTTCCTTCACTTTGCTAGATCAGCTAATGACAAATGAAACTCAGTTTAGTCAGTTTTGTCTAAAGAAGATATATGAGACTGAAGAGACTGATATGGGGCAGGCGCAATCTGCCAGCTTTATGACTTTAAAATAAATAAAACAGAACCCATTTCCTAGAGGTCCTAGTAGAGATACTTTGGAATGCTGTAAAACTGGAGCCTTTTACTTTTTGAACACTATCACTTTGCAATGTTAAGATTTTTTTTTTTCATTTGCATTGATACACAGCTGCTAAAGACCTATCATAATTACAACTCATTCTTATCAATTTAATTCTTTAACGTAACAGCAGTATTTCCATTTGGGATGCTTTTAATTATATAATTTGTGATTTTGAGAAGCACATAGAATTTGAAATTAGACAAATATTTGAAACTTTCTCCTCTTTAATGAAAAACCTCTGTTTTTCTGAAAACTATCATTAATATAAATTGTAAGATGAACAGCCATCACCATTTGAAATCACTAATGTGTTAAAAAATTTGCTGAAAATTTTCCATTTAAAAAAAAGAATCTTTTATGGAAGGGAAAATTCATCAGTGAATCAAAAATCTTAATAAATCTTGATGATTTTCTGGTAATTATATATATATATATATGTTCAAATAAAAAAGAAATTTTGAGAGAAAGTGTGTAATAAAACATGATATTGGCTTACACGTGTCCTATCAAGGATATGAGAGAATTGGCTCATCATTTTTTAATTAGAAATGAAACTGGAAATAGAAATGCTATAACAATATTATATTTTACTTCTGGAAACTAGAATAGATTCTGGACTATAGAATATCAATAAGTGAACAAAACAAGTTAAAACAGGCTTTCCTAATTTTATAACTTGACTTTTTTTGACACTTCCATTTTGGTAAGCCTTCCAAAAACCTGATAAGCACTCATTTTTACACTTTATTAAACCATAATTTGTTCCCACTCTAAGCTTTGCTGAGATGTAAGACATCAGGAATTTTCTGTGTAATGTAAAAATTCTTTGTGGTTCTCTTTTTTATAGAAACCTTGTAGTAAAGACCTGAACCGTGGAGAGAAATCACACAGTTGTGTAGAGCACGAGGAGTGTTTGGATACATGTTGAGGTGAAATTGAAAACTGTAAAAGTATTTTATGAGAAGCATTTTTTTCTTTCACAGAGAACAATAATTACATGCAAGATCCATTGAAAAGAATTCAAGTTGAGCTGTCTAGTACTGTCATAGGCTTCCTAGTATAAGACACACCTCCAGGAGAGGAACTGCAGCTTCTGTGAAGGACTGTGCGTCGATAGCTGTGGATTTTTCTGCTGTGCAGTAAGCTGTAGGAGTGCTGCGCAGCCCATTCCTGTGCATTCGTATACCTTAGCTTCTCCCTAATTTCAGTGTCTGATTCAGCTGATTTGTTTTTTTTTTTTTTTTTTTTTTTCCTTTTCCCAGAGGAAATTAGCTTGCAGCAGACAGTGTGAATCAGTGCTGGTTTGATATCAATCATATATTTGCTGATACTTATAAAGGAGAAATAATAGGAATTATGATCATCTAGTAAGTTCACTCTCATGACTAGTTTATATTTAGTAGGGAAAAAGTTTGAGCAGAGGTTTCTGAAACTTTCCTCATTGTTGCCACACTTCCTGGCAAATAATTTAATGTGATTATAGAAGCAAATAACAGTTATAACAACTCTTTTCTGCCTTTCATAATGCCTGCTGGGGTCATGGCCCTTGCTTGGGAATAGCTGAATTTGAGGAAATTAACATCAAGACACCAAGCCTTAACAGAGAGAAAAAATATTTGAGGACCATGTAGGAGGGAGATGAGAAGGAAATAGCTGTGTGTGATAGATAGGTACCAAGTAAAAGAGGCTGGAAGAGATTGTATATAGATTAAGGGCTGTCAGAAGAAGAAGTCCAATAAAGTCCAAGAAACAGTATGAGGTGTTGGAAGTAATAGGAAAGAGATCTTCAATAGAGATTTTGAGGTTAATGAGGAAAGGAAAGGAATTGAGGACAAAGAAGAAAAAAAATGATAAATGGCCTCAATTATCTCCTTTAAAAATTCACTGAGATTTTTGACAGAGATTGAAAGAAAAGCCAGAAGTGCAGAACACCTTTTATAGGCCCATGTCTCCAAAAAAGAAAAGCTTTAATAGTTGTAAGTAACATTTATTATCTCAAATTTTAGTGATGTGCTTGACATACAATCAGTGATACCACTGTTATATCAGGTTGGCCTAACAGTCAATGAAATACATGAAAGGTGAATGCTCATTACTGCACCTCTTAAAAAATCTTTCCAAGTGAGCTGCTTTTGATCAAAGACACATAATTAAAGAATTAGGCAAGTTTACATCTAATACTCTGCCTGCAGTTTTCCTCTGCATTTTTACTGAGCAATAGCCTACTTTGCATGATTGTCTATTACACTCATTAGGAAACTAAGCAAGCTGATTGTGTTTCTCTAAGAGGAAAGTAAATGAAAGCTAGAAAAGGTGTGTAATGCTTTAATGAGATGAGTGTGGTGCGTGCTCACAGCCTGCTTGTTTTCATTTAGCACATGCATCAACTTGTAAATTATCTTCGGCTTTCATGTGGTGTAATGATCTTTTGCCATTTTGGTTGTGCTTTGCTCAGTGGCTGGCGAGTCATGGAGATGGTGATGTTCTGGAAGAAACTTCATTCTCCTTGACAACAAAAGTAACAATGATTAGTTCAGCTTCTTAGTTGGGGCTCTATGCTATAACCCAGCTTGACACCATAAAGGCAGCAGGTTTTTTTCTTCTTCTTCTTCCTCTTTCGCCTCTGTCTCTTCTGGAATGCTTTCTGAGCAAATTCTTTGCTTGCAGAGGAATGTCACATTCTCTTGAACTAGTTGATAAATATTTATGCCTGAGAACAGCATAAAGCTCTCTTTTGGATGCTTTCCCATTTTACAGTGGGTTGCTTTTGGCCTGATCTCTGTATTTAGAGAATGCTGTGTATACCTGCATGCTTTTTTGACTCAATTTCCTATTCCTAATGGGTCTACAGCCAGTACTGCAAGAAAGCCATAGTGCATATTGCAGTAGTTTCAATGAATTGTCAAGACACTTAAATAAAAGCAAGCGGAAAAATAGGTGGCATCTTCTCTAGGTGTGTAATCACATTTTATGGAGAACTTTATAGCTATGCCCAGAAAAGGATGTAGTACACAAAATATAAAAACAATATTTGAAGCACTTCATCAGTACTCTGGTAAAGCTAAATAACTTTGAACAAAGTCAGAAAGGGCAAAAATTATAATTCCTATGGCAGTATTCATTCAGCCTCATTTCACAATTACATTCTTTTTCTATCTCTTTTCTTAAATACATTGCAGAGTTTGGCTTTTCTGCTTATCTTAGAATTTCATGTTAAATAAGCCTTGTGTACATTCGATGAGAAATATTTTCATTATTAAAGAAATTGTTCTACCATTAGTAGAATGCTAATGCTGTCTAAAAAGCATTGGTTATGCAAGCTAGCTCACTTTCTTACAGTTTAAAGAGTCATAGTCATTTAGATGAATGTATCCCAACTTCGATAGCAGCTTTGCAAATCAGAATGCTTTGTAAGATGATGGTGTTCCTTTTCCTCATTAAGTGACCTCTAACAGCTGGCTCTATGAAAGAAATACATGGCCTTACTGTGTATACATACATCACACCAGTTGAGTGAATGGAAGCTTTTGAGGAAGACTTTTGAGAACATGAGGTTCCACACTGCATCTGTTTCAACACTGAGTATGATTGTCCTTCAAACATGTATGAGACCAATAGGCCATGTCTGTCATCTCCACTTTGATGTATTCTGTTTGCTTTTGAGGTGCTGGTATGTGACTGGTATAGATAGATAGAATGCCTAAGATCCTTTCTAAGGGATATTGTTTGTCTTTTGCTGCAAAGGCAATAGGCATCTGTAGGTCATCTGAGCTCAGGCAGTCTCTGTGAGCCAGCATGGATAGGCAGAACCAACTGGGGAGCTGTCCAAGCTTCAGTACTCCATGTGGTGTCAACCAGCTCAGCTGCGGAATGAATTAGGCTGGCCAGCCCTTGTGGCTTTGTGAGCCACATTTCAACATCTTCATATGGATGAGAGCCAGAACGATGTGCTGCATGCTCAGCAGGGCTGGCTGGAGGGGTTGCTCTGGAAGCAATTCATACCTGGGCTGTTAAAATGCTCCAAATGTTTGTTCTACTGTGGGTCAGGGCTGGGCTAGGTGCACAGCTTAGTACTATTCAGTATTGCCTTAACAACCAGCTAATTTACCTTCTCTGACAGAGAATGCACGTTATTCCCAAATCTTCAGGTCAATGGACTGGCCACATAATAATAGCCCCAGCAAGGTAACCCAGTGCTACCTGCTCATGACTCTGACATGACTGCATGTGGATCATCTTGAGATAGTGCTGATTGCTTTCAGGATGGTGAAACTATGAGATCGGTCAGTGTGTGCTCTCTGTGTATTCATATGCACACGCACACACAGACACCTAAAAATAGTATGCAGCATTGGGACTTTAGTTAAGTATCAGCAGCTTCCACTCTTACACAGGGAACTTCAGCTGCTCTTCAGTGTGGCCATGTAAAGACTTCGGTCAGGATCTTAATAACCACTTAAGTTTAAATAAAATGTTAGCCGAACATTTATTTTCATATAATTGTTTTATAGATATTATTTTGCTTGTTATTTTCAAGAAAGAGAGAAATAGAAATTATTTTGCTTAATAATTTTAACATTTAACCATCCTTAATTAGGGATGAAATTGTCATTTTACTGAGACAAATGGTTTGAGTTCTAATGAACTTCCAACTTTGTTACTAATGCTATTTTTTTTCTTCATAACTTGATTGCTAAGATTTATTCTCTTTTGGAAGGTTAGGTTAATAGGGCTAGAAGCATATCAGAGTATGGCTGTAATGAAAATATTTTTGCAGTAGAAAAGAGGATTAATTTAGAAGAGGAGAAAGGAAGAGATTACAGTTTGAAATATGTAAAGCACAACAGAAATTGGAAATACTTGACTATTACTGTGCCAATTATTATTTTCGCACAGTTGCAATTTTCCCTGTGCCTGATGCAAAAGCAGGGTTGGTCTGTTTGGTTTTTGCAGACTACGGCTATGTGTTTCAGTGAGTCAATTAAAATTTGCCTCATGCAGATTGTTCCAGGAGCAGATGTGCCTGCCAAGCTGGGCAGAGAAAATGTGCAGCGAGGTCACAAAGAAGCTAGTCCTTCATTATGCTCTGCCAAAATCTTAGAAGATCCTCACTGAGCATGTCCAGATGTAAAATTGCAGTCACTGTCTATTTTATTTTTATATTATATTTTTCATTTCCTGCATTCCCATCTCTATTGAGGGGTGAAATCAGTTCTTCCCCTGTCAGCCAAGCAAAGTATCAAATTGCAGTCTTTTGCTGATTTTGGTAATACTTTTCTGAAAAAATAGGGTGTATGTGTGTATATGTGTATGTGTTTTTAAATCAGTACAGTGTCTTTTATTAGCCAGGCTAATACTGAGGGGTTGAGGGAAATGTGGCTATGGTGCAGAGCAATCCATGCATAATGTGATGTGGCTGCTTTGTTAAAAAGCTCCACTAATCTTATGTTCCCACCCCTCCCAATCACTGTATATGGTCATATTATCAACCGCGTCAAATTAGTGAGTGTCAGGAAGCCATCTCTGATTTTCGTTTGAGTTGCTTTTTTGCTGAGAATGAGCCTTGACAGTTTAAATTGGAACTGAATTTTTCAAAGTCATTAAATTCTGAAAACAAATAGAAACCTTTTAGTAATTTTAAAGGGTCTGTGAATGCTTAAAAAAACACTTCTACTTGAAAAAGTAAATATCTAGAGATTACCTAAGATTATGGGAATTAAAAAAGATACATATAAAAAAAAGCTCTTTTTCAGTTTTTTGACTTTCGGAACCTGGCAGCATATTGTATAAAACGCTTTTCCTGCTTCTTTAGGATCCAGTTGTCTGAAATGAACAAACTAACTAAAACCCAGATATAAGAGCATGTACTTGCCAAGTTGGTACAAACAATGAAAATGTCCACTGTATTTTTAAACCAGTTTTTAAACTTCAGTTACTGATCTCACTTAAATTAAAAAGGATTATAAGTAAATAATTGCACAAGGGAGGTTTATTACTGCTTTATGACATGAATTCCTACTTCTGGGAAGTACGAAGCTCCAAAGCTCCAACATGGTCTTTCAGATACCCTGATCCCCCAAATGTTTGATATGCTGAAACATGTCTGAAAGAAAAATAAATGGGATCTGAGATGTTGAAAATCCTGCCTGCTTGTATTAGGAAAGACATTTTTCATCTTCAAATTTTATGCATATATGAGCTAATTAAGACTGTAATATGAAATAAATTTGTGACAGTACAGATGTTTTAGTTGCAAGAGCAGTAGCTTGAGTGATTTCCTGCAGATTTTTAGAAGAATAAATGTGAATTTCAGGCACTGGTCATGCACTCATTTATACTTGTATAATGTATTACCAGAGGAAAAAAATGCAAATAAGCAGATAAACAAGCCTATATACTTCCTGACTTTTGTTCCATTGTTTATTTTCCTCAGATTACTTAAGACTGATAAATTTTAGCTCCTTTCCTGGCTGAGATGCATTTCATCTTGTTTGAATGACTATCCATTGAATAAAAAAGTATCGTTGGCAGAATTTCTAGCTAGATAACTTGCTGTTGATTAGGAGACAGGCTGCTTGTATCTGTCAGAAGAGGAAGCAGACTGTGTGTTTCTAATATTGCTTCGTCCTGGACTATTATTTCTTCATTAACTTGTTAAAAGAGAAAAAACATCTATGACGCTTTTCCTTTTTTTTTCTCCTCAGGCATCCATGCACAAAATGAGTATGAGCCGAAAGGGAAAAGAGGGGGAGTGAGGGGAAGAAAACACTAACAGGGGAATGAGTAAATCCTGAAGGGCAGACAAAGAATATCAGTATTTTTGTGTTTCACCCTTGCCTTCAGAATCAGGAGTGACCTTTCTGAAAGCTGAGATGAGTAGGCATCTTCAGCAAGGTCCATTTAAGGGAAAAATGGTCAGTTAACAAAACATAGTAGCAGTGACTAGGCAGTAGCTCCTCAGGGACTTCTGATGAAGTCAAGCAAGATAATTTTATATTATATAAAGAATATTAGATCAAATCTTTTAGGTCAAATATCTTAAGATACTTAATAAGTATTTTTTTCCCTGTATGACTGTGGGATGCATGATTGAGCATCTTTCTTAACTTATAGTAGGCTAGAAACTCAGATGGTTTTAAGAAAGGCCCTGAGGGCTATGGCGCCTTCCTGTTTGACAGTAACGGGCTAGATTCCCTCATTTATATTTAACTATAATCATCAGCTTTGAAAAGAGTTTCTAATTTTAAACACATGATGCTTTTTTCCCCTCCTTTTGTCCTCAGAAAAGTTATAATTTGCTTGCGTGCACCTCTACCTTATCTGCCAACACACTTGAGCCCCAGAATGGGCTTCACATATGAGAACTGCGCTGCCTGCTTGTTTTTGTGTTTGTTTGTTTGTTTGTTTCTTATTAAAGATGTCTCTTTCCCAGATTTTAAATGTCATGCAAGCCAGATTTGACTGTTGTCTGGTATGGTTTTGATTGTATATCATCACTTTTCAATGGGAATTATGATGCCTATCTTATGAATTTATCTTAAGGTTGAAGCAGTCAAAGTCTAAACAAAGAATTATAAGTGCAATGAAGCATTATTTCTTGGACTGATTAAGACCCAGCTAGATATCTGTTTTTGAACTATGTATGAAATAGTATTGTTTTGGGTTTTTTTAATTCAATATCCATTTTTGTTCCAGCAGTATTTTATCCAGTCTAAAGGCAGGCATCCACTTTTCAATTAATTTACTGCATGTCGATAAAAAGATTGAGTAAAAGTAATACTTTACTGCAAAATCATTACATTTGCTTAGATGCCTGCACATTTAATCATCAAAAGGCTTTGTAAAATGTCTGCCTTTACTGCTAGTACAATGCTAACCCCAGAGGGAGGGAAGAGTGAAGGGCAACAGGGTTTGTTCGTGTTTGTACAGATTGTTATCCTTTTAACAAAAAGACCAACATAAAACATACAAATCCATATGTTTGGGTTTGTTGCTGCCACATTAATTATACATATGCTTACAGTGTAACACAGTGAGAAATAATTTAAGATGGTGTAAAAAGAAAGGATTTTCAGGACTGAAGTCTTTGTGTTCAGTTAGAAATCCCACTTCTTAATCTGATTTTCCTGAGAATATCCCTTATTTAACAGTCTGTGAGAGATATCATTAAGAAAACATTTCCTTAATATTAGATTCACCACTCACTCTATGAATGTATATTAACCACAGAATTGCAAAACAGAAGTTATGTTTTCCAGCCTTGCAAAACAAGTTAATTTTTGTGATTCTAGCAACAATTTTGTAGTTAAGGTGGATAATTTCATGAATAAATCTAGTATGGAACCTCAATCCTACAATATTAAATATTGCAATAAACCTCCCTAATTTTTGGTGTCCTAATGCATAGTCAACAAACTCTAGAGAGCCATTCAGCCTAAAATAAGCACCTACTTGTGGTCAGGTGTATAGCTCTCTAGACTCTTCTGAATACAAATAGCTCACTTCAGTTCCAAACTGTAGGCATCTAATGCACGTGAGATGCCCTACAGTAACAGAAACATCAACCTATGGAGGAATTCAGGAAGCCAGGTGAGTATCTTACAGCTTGATGGCTAAGGCATTTACAGGCCAGATCCCAGCTCTGCTTCATGTTAATGTGGGGACTTGAAAACAGTTCTTTTGTGCCTATCTTTCCCACTGAGCCACTGGCTACTGTGTATGTTCTGGGAAACAAGCCCATAGGTGCTGTGTTCTTGCTGCCAGATCTGTTCAAATGTGTGTTTTACATACACTTGCTTCCGTGTGACAACATCTGCAGTGAAACAGAAATGAACGGTCTAATCTGCTGGGGTTTGGTCACTAGACATCTTTGGCATATCAAGATTTAGTTGTATGCATGTCAGCTGGCAAAAATGCTGGCTTCAGTACGGGTTAAGATGATTATAGGATTAGAGAACAATTTAACAACAGCTTTGAGTATCTCGTTGGCATCTGGGCAGATCTTGCTATGGATTTAGACCTAACCGTGCAAAGACATGTACATGCCCAAATTCTACAAAAGTTTCTATTGCTGCTTCAGCTTCTGAGTCCTATTATAATTATGCAAATAAATAGCAGGTATGTGTCTGACTGTTTCTGAAGACCTGGTCTGTAGACCGTAATAACTTGCACAGAGATATAAGACTTCTTAAAAATAATCAACTTGAAAGGTATGGAATAACTAGCTGATTAAGTTTAGGTTGCCCCACTTCTAAAACATTACCCTGAAAGATTCTTTTTCATGATTTCCCTACTTGTAAAAATGTTATTTTGCTGTCCTTCAGAAATATTTAATTTAATTGATCTTTTATAAAGATCTATAATTCTATATCTGAATATTGTAACAAAACGCCTGCCTACAAAAATGTAGAAGGAACTTTAAATGGCAGTAGCAAATGTCCTTGAGGTCTTTCCACTGATCAGAGTGTTACTTATATTTGTTAGTGGGGAGAATTCGCAACATACATCATTAAACTCTATCAACTATCTAACCACAGAAATCATTTAAGCAGACAAAAAGTGTTCAGCTTCCTCATTGTTACTAGGGGCAATTTTTATTGGAACCATCATAGGGTATCCACATGTCTGAGAAATTCATTTTCCTGTCAAATGGCATGTGTAAGTGAAGTAGCATTTTCTTGTAAAGATTATTGCAAATTGATATAAATAAGGTCTGCTTTCTCAGAAGGAGGAAGTTAATCGAAGTGGGATTAAAGCTATAAGTTGCTTTCATTCAGTAGAGGTGCTTCACTGATTTGTTAAATAATGGATTATTTGATGTACTGTATGAGGAGTGATGTAGGTCACTTTCAGCTTACAGTGCTGCAGATTTAAAGAAAAAAGAGAAAAATATCAGTGCATTCCAGTTTGCCAAATACCGTGTAAAATCTTTGTAACAAGTGCATCCTTTTCCCCTCCTTCTTTACATTATTTCAAGACATGAATTTCTTGGAATATCCTTACCTTATTTTACAGCTCTAAAACTCAGCTAGAGGAACCTCTTGAGAAGGAGGCTTTTGCTTTCCACCTTAACAGAAAGTATGTTATCACCCTCCCTTTTGACCATCTGATTTTTTTGCATAAATATGAGTCTCGAATTGTTCTTATGACATTGAATTATGTTTCTATTGATAGGCATGCAATAGTTAAAGTGATATTTTCTCACATTTTTTGTTGTTTTTGTTTTATGTTTTTCTGCTTGCAGATCCCATGCAGTTCTATATAATATTTTGCTCCTGATCAGACACTTTGATGCCTGTAAAAAGACATCTAGTTCTACTAATGACTCAATAGCCTAAAGTCTCTGACTTTAAAAGATGGTTAATGTTAATAGAGTTTTCTGTTCAAATCCAAGCTATCATATGTGCGCCTCAGAAAGCACTTGTCTGAACAGATACGGAAGGATGAGAGGTCAATTCAGTTGCTATTAGAAAATAGGGGTGCATTTTAGCTCTCAGTTTAAAACGTCTGTACTAAGGTATCTAAATTTGGGTGTCTACACATCAGCAAGTGTCTAATCTCCATTGTAGCTGTCTGAGTTCCAGCATTCAATTTAGTTGCCCACACATGGGTGTTTCTTGCCATTTGGGATGCCCAAATGTTTGAAAAACCCATATGCGGCTGGCAGATGTGAAATAAAACCTGTAGGACGTAGGCCCTTCTGGAGCATCAGAGGGAGGCTAGGCAGGACACCCTGCGCCACTTCTGAAGGTGCAGGGTGCCTATGTGTGAAAACTCAAGCAAATTCTATTCAATAGTCACTGGAATGCAAGAGAAATTAAGTTTACTTGGTATAAGTGTCTACTTTAAGCTGAGCTGGATTGCCTTCTTGACTGTATTGACTAGATATTCACTTATGTATAGTAAATATGTAAGTGACTCTACGCATTCAACACCATTCACTTTGCACTTCAACACTATTTCATATGTAAAAATCACAAGTGGACACTGAATCTCACCCTTCATGACATCTTAAGACACCATTTGGGTTAATACAAATTTCTACTTGTGTTTCTGCAGAGCCAAAGGCTTACAACAGGGTTTTAGCATAGAGCCAAAAGGTGATTCTGGGGATAAAACTTCCCTCTAAGAAACGTTTACATCCAGATAAATCTTCAGATATGTTAGTAGGAGGTGCAAAAGGCTTTTTCAGTGATCACATCCCCTTTCTTGGGTAAAGAATCTAATTCACACAGGGATAGTTTATGCCTTCATTGAAAGTTTATTTGATTTTGTTCAGGAACTCACTTTTATTTGGCTCGGTTTTAAAATACAGAATGTGAAAACTTTGCACATTCACTGGACTGGTTTCCCAGTCTAACTAGTATGCTTACAATGGAAAATTGGGAAGTTACTTATATAACTATCCACTTCGTGTCCAAAATTGGCCAGTTTCTTATACAATTCTTGTTGTAAAGGTTACCAATTGAAACACTCTCAAAGTATTTGTCCCCATTGTGAAAAGTAGCAATATTTTTATTCTAGACTACGTAATTATAAAAAGAAGAAAAAAGTAGGTTGGTAAAAACAAAAAATTAGATTACTAGTGCCTGTTTAGATAACTTCTTTCAAATAATTACAAATTGATTTGTTGTAAATTATTTCTAATCTAAACAGTTATTCACTGTCACATTTTTTCACATATCAGCAGAAGTGAGAAGTTGATAAAGACTGGCTTGGAATTATTATTTAGTTTTATAATACGTAGCATAAAGGAATTTTAGTACACGTAAATACAGTGTAAAACAACTGTCTGAAAAGTTGTTCTAGTAGCTCTAGCATAAGTATGAATTTATGCATATTCATATCTGATGGCACATGAATTACAGAACATTCTCGCCTTTTACAAGGAGATTGTAGTGATTAATTTGTTATACTAATAACTTATTTCAGGTATATAAGAATAATGCAATTTTCATTTAAAAAAGTTGCAAATTGATATATCTCTCAAGCTTGCACAGTGCATTTCCTTTCCCTTAGCATTTAAAAACATTCTTATTGAAAATTACAGGTAAGTATTTCAATTTTAGTATGACTCTAGCATCTGGTATTTTATGGCAAAACACTCAGTGTTAGACCTATAAATCTGCTGTTTCATTAAATTGTTTCTGGAAAGCAGAGCCTATTTAGTAGACCAGCCTTCTAGCCAGAAGCTTTGCCTGGTTTCAGGCAAAGTGATATTCATTGGAAATGGCCATCTTAGTCTCGGAGTCACAAAAGTTGACATGATTTGAAAATAGAATGTGTTTCATCAGTTAAGAACTGCTTCGCTGAATGTGCATTGAGAAATTAGCTCTCAGAAAAAAACCTGCTTGGTTATAGTATTGCTCGGTTTGTGGGACCCAAAACGTTGTTCTGAGGCTTCTGACAGAATGTGTATTTCTTATTTCCTGTAGACTAAGAAGTGAATTTTATCTGCCTCACTGATGAGCATTCAACACCTGAAAGGATTCCCATTGCTAATACCAGATTTCTGTCTGGCTTTGGTCAAGGCCTTGAATGATAACAAGATATAATGAGAAGTGAATGTTTTGTTCATTATAAAACCAACTGCTTTGTGGAAAAAGACTCCGTACCCACCTCCGTAGGAGCACAGCCTTCCCTTCTTTATTCGCAGCCGCAGGGTCTCACTGTGCTGTTTCATTACCGCTCTGTGACACAGTGTTAGGATTCACAGTACGTGCCCTAGTTTTCTCTTCCTCTGAAATTGTATAGCGATAGTCATGGTTCACAATCGCCACATCATCTCATGTCATCCATTCAAAATTCTCTCTGCTTCCATAAAATCACAAACAAAAACATGCAATTCAGATAAATGGAAGGAAGAATTAATGACCTGATTTAGAGTCCACTCAAAGTTATGCATATATTTCCATTAACTGTAATGGGCTCTGGATCAAATTTCACATGCATTAAGATTCAGAAACTAGTCCCCTCCATACCTAAAAGTAGGAATTTGATGTTAGTAGATGTTCCTCACAATGTGTGGATTCTACCAGCTTTAATGGGTATATTTGTGTTTTCATAGTATGTTCACAAATTTGGCTGTCAATTCACCTAGTAGCCAGTAATTTTAATCACACATTTTATAATGTATGAGAGCAAATCACTTCAGTTTCTGCAGAGTATTTAGTATGGTTAAAAAAATATAGTCTTTATTTTTACTAACATTATTTACTTAGGTCAACTCTTCGAAGTGCTCTTTTTTATGCAAAGGAAGAAAGATGCATACTAAGACTGTGGATTTTAATTTGACCACGACTCATCTACAACAAATCTGTAGTACTTATAAAGGGCAAGCAGATCATTAGTCCCTCTTTGATTGTTCCCTGCTGGTGCTGGCTTCTCCTAGGAGAAGGCTTCTCCTCCTCTGGTATATGAATGAGCTGGTATTTTTATGGCTATATCATATAAAAAGGTACAATGAAATAGTCTTTTCTTCTCTTCCCTGTCTTCCTTTATCCTGAAGCACTGAAGCAGTTAGAAGCACCTCTTTCCCTCTCTCCTGAGTCACTCATACATGAATTTTAGGATAAGGATGTTCAGTCTGTCACTCCCCAGCAGCTAGAACTCTTCATTCTCTCTTTTCTTTGGAATTTTTTAGCACTTTTTACTCTTCTCCTACTGTTAGTTCAGTGACTCCCTCTGAGTTCACTGCATGTGTTCCCTATGCTTACTTTTTTAATAATTTGTTTGTGTGTGTGTGTGTGATTTTTAATTCACACTCCTCTTAATTGTGCAGAGTATGGGGAGAGAAAAAGCTTGTTCCACCAAAGGTCCACTTATCCAATAACGGTCCAAGAGAAGACTCTTCTGGGAAAGCAGCTGTGCTCAGTATTTATTTGAGAATTTGCTTGTGTTGATCTGTAATAATCACTGATGTCCTGGCTTCCTTTTCCAAGACCATATTGGTCATTATTCTCAGAGGAAACCCTGCAGTTGTGTATAAATGCAAGTAAGCAGCTGCCTTGTTGTAGCTGCTAATTCAGCATGATGGGGTGTTCAGGTTAGAGACATGATATTAATATGTCTTCTCCAGGTTTTGTACATGGTCTACCTGAATCCACTGGCCTTCAGTGGTAGTGCTTCTCCTCATTTCTTAGTGTCATTTGTCCACAATTGCTGTTTTGCTATTAAATAAGATATAAAATGTGTTTTATTCTTAGAGGAATGTGTTTGCCCACTAAGAATAAATGTAGGCTATGGCTGATGCTTTGTAAAGCCACACATAGATCAGTTTATTTAAGATGAGAGTAACATTTAGGGGTACAGATAAAAACTGGAGAATAAGAAGAGATGATTTAATATTTATAATTATTTGAAAATTTATCGAAGTATTTTTAAGTTGCTAGCAATTCAATTTACTTTATTAAGATTTCTTTATAAAATCAAAAGAAAAGATGTAACATGAATGACATAACCACTATGATTTGACATTGATTACATGGAGGCTTGCAAAAATACCTTCTGTTTTAGGTCATTTGAGTCCAAATTCACTCAAGTTAACTGAAGTCCTTCCAGTTTGGATCAACCACCACTGTGGTTACAGATCCAGCTATTCCTTGTTGCCAATCTGATTCCTTCCTACCCTATTTTTTGTAGCTGCCATGTCCTTGTTTTATCTCTTTGAGTTTTCAATGACATTTCAGAGCAACAAATTGTGAGGATAATCCATCTTTGGAATAATCCTGCTTTGGTCCATGAAAGTGTCACACTAGAGTTCATTAACATATAGGCAAGTCATGAAGAAATGAAACATGTTCAGTAAAGACTAAGTCTTAGGGGAATTTAGCAGCCAAACTCTTTATAGCTCTGAAAAACAAAACAAAGTTTTTTTTTTCCAAGTTCTTCCCCCCGCCCCTCGCCCCCAGCACATCTTGGATATAGTCGTAATTTGAAGCCAAATGGTGACTGCCTTCTAGGGAGCGTAGAACTATTAAGAATTCCCAGTGAAATAAATGGAGGACATATTTATTTCTTAATAAAGAAAGCTCTGAGACACAGGTGAAACATTTTTCTTAAAACTTTGGTGAGCCCATCAACCTTAGGCAGTTGGGCAACATTAAAATCTTCAGATTGAATATTTTTGGTTTAGACATTATAATAAAGTATTTTAACGAAATGACAGATTAGGCAATACCTCATTAATATTCACACCTCTTTGAGTCATTGTGATTTGAGATACTTATATTTGCTTTGAAATACAGAAAAGTATTTTTCTGAGACATTTTTAATACTTACTTACTAACACCACCACAACCAACAAAACATAAACAGAGTTGCAGGCTTTCTTGGAGGAAGATGAAATTAGGGATTTAGCCAGACTGATTTCTCATTCCCCGACAGCTCAGATATTCTCAGATATCATCTCAGATGATAGAATTCCTCATCAGGGGATGAAGGTCTGAGGAGGAGGCTCGCTCAGGCTGATGTTAATTTACCTCTTTAAAGTAAAGGTTTGGAGGTAAATTTGAAATATATCCAATGTATATGTGTCAGTTCAGAGCTGTGTAGAAATACCACTTGCCTACAGAGGAATTTTACCTTGCTATTTGAAGAACTACTCATTTTTCTTATCTTTCTGAGTTCTATAATCAGATAAAAGGTTTAGGATTTATTGTGGGGATGGAAAGTCTAGATTATCACTGAGACTAATGCTGCTGCTACTGCAGACGCACCTGCTGCTAGCTCTTTACTTGCTCAGTTATCTGTTCTTGAATTATCTTCAGTATTATAGCTGGACACAGGGAGATGCTACAGTTATTCAGCTGACTCACTGGTTTTCATTTTGCATTCAAAATTAAAATGTGGGGGTTTTTTTCTCTCTTTTTCTTGATTCTGGGAACATATTTTTATATTATTTGTAAATATTTGTGTGATACTTAACAAGTATAAATAAATCCAAGTGTACTATCATTTTTAGCACAATTGGGATGCTTAGAGACACACTTTCTACTTTTTCTGACTTAACTATACATATGAAAGCCTTCCCGTAGACAAAATTTTATGTACATGACTGTTTTTACTGATGCAATTTATGCCAGTCAGAGGAGTCTCTAGGCTGTGCAGATCTCCTATTTATAAGCTAGAAGAGTAAAAGCATTTTATAACTGCTCCCCTGTTCAAGAGTTTGAATGATTTACATTAACAAAATAGTTATAAGCAAAACCCTCTCCAGGTAGAGACAAGGCTTAAGTCTCTATTTTTGATACCATCTCTGATCTCATTTAAATTAGTGAAGTTGTTAATAACGTTTATGAAGATATGTGTTTGTAGGGTGGAAGCCCAAGTGAAAATGGCTGTCGTCTGTGGTATTTAAACACAGTTTAAATCTCCTTATTATTGTCCATATGATATTGGAAACACATTTCTTTTTTTTTTCTTTTTTTACTTCTTTGTCATTCTTACCATGTCTCAAAGGGAGGCAATACCAAGAAATCAGCCCACTTCACTTCTGCAGAAACTGCCCTAGACCTGTATTTCCAGAGAATTTGACCCATTAAGATTTTACATGATTGCAATTTCTTTGAATTTCTTTCTACTAATGTTTGTGCTTTCAGAGACTTGAGGTTTTTTTCTTTTTCTTTTTCTTTTTCTTTTTTTTTTTTTTTTTTTTTTTTTGCCTTTATTTGTAAAGATACATTTTTCAAATTATGTAGTGGTCAATAGGTTGAACTTGGAGTTCATTCTATCCAGTGACAACAATGTGCTTTCAAATCACAGATCTAGCATCAGACAGCACTCACTCTCATTTTAAATGTGAAATTTTAAGTGTGTGTGGCATTGTTTGGTTTTTACTTTCTGAGTAAAATCCACTACCCATTTAAGTTAATAAGTGTTTTATCATTGTCTTCAATGGAATTAGACTCATCAAAAATAGACAAAAAGAAATTAAAGAAGAATAATTTAGTTGCCTGATTCGGAAAGTATTCATAAATTCTAAGAAACAACATATTTAAAATATGTTTGTGACAGCTTCTCACAGCTGGAGTCAGCATTCCATTATGATCCTACTATCATTTAATTAAACATTTAGTAATTATTAATCAGAATACTTTTTGTCATAAATAACCATTGCAAAAGACTAAAGGTGATGAGTAAGTGCCTTTGCAGATTTATGTATTATCCACATTAGAATAGCTTCCTTTGCAGATAAAAGTGTGCTTGGTTTTCACATAAGGTCATAAATTATCCAGTGACCTTAGCTGTCTGCGGATACGTTCTTCAAACTTTCAAGTAAATTATCTTTGAAAAACTATTGAGGCTGTATCATCTGTTTACCTTTGATACAATGTAATCATAGTTTCTCTTTAAGCTACTGCAAATAGAATCAAGATGCAAATAAACACATTACAAAAAAGCAATTGTTGGTAAGGAAGTTTTATGTAGTGTAATCAAGCATAATCAGATCGTAATCAAACATAATGTAAATCAATCCAATAGCCAGCATATACATATAAACTTGTTTCAAAAAGAAAAGCACTGTATCTCCTTCATTGTGGCCTTCTTGTCTTTCAAGGCTGTACTGAAAGTTTCTGACTGTTTTAGCTTATAAATGCTAGCATAAATGTTGGAACATTGTGATTTTTGTGAATGAAGATGCTTCCCAGTATTTTGCTTTGCGAAAAAATCTGCTTCCTGTTTCTTTTATTTACGTGTTGATAGAAAAATGAATGAATCTATTCAAGAGAATTTCTTAGAACTGCTGTGAAATGTCACTGAATGCTTCTTCTTTCGAACGTTCCTATCTAATCTGTCTTTTGTTACTAAAAAAGAAAAAAAATAGTTTTTTTTTACACTTTCATTTCTTTTAGTAGGAGGCTTATAGGATGAATGTACAGTGTTTTAGTTTTGTTAAGTATTGTGAGGAATAAGATGTTACTATTTATTATAGTACGGCATAGGATTCTATCAGGTAATGAATGAAGATTAGAAGAACAAAATCTTTTTTAGTTCATCCAATGAAAGACAAAAAACCTCACCAGCTTGGAGAAAAAAGTCTAGTAAGTCATCATTTTGATTGGAATGATTTATCTCTTTAGGCAGTGTGAACCGCAATTGATTTAGTTAGAAAAGTAGAAAAGAAATAAATTGCAGTTTGTGATTCAGAGCTATAACATTCACCTTCTATATAATAAGGATAGTTGATTCTTCTTCAGCCAGTCTTTTCCAGGACTCTTTCACTCAGGAAAAAGAAGGTGCGTATTGTGGAGCAGGATTTCTGTCTTCAAAATATTCATAGATCTAAAATAGTTTCATGATACAGATGAAAAATAAAGAAAAATCTGGCTTATTATACAATAAAATAAGGAAAAGTATCCTGAAATACTCAACAAGACTGAGGCGAAGATTGAATTTACAAGTAGATGCTTACATATCAAGACCTTACCTTACCTATCTTATTTTTACACCTTACCCCAAGAATTTTGTTGATTTCTGAGGAAAAAAAAAAAAAAGAGAGAGAGAGTAAAATGTTACCTATTTAATGAAAACTAAGCACTAATTCATTCTGGTATAAATCTGGAAATGGACATTATATTTAAACTACTAATCAGCAGAGGTGGGGGCGAGGGTACCTAGATCAAGTGTTTGCATTTGGTTCTTGTAAATCAAGCACCGCATATTCTGTAGGAGCCTCACGGAAAGAGACGCTATCGAAAGTCTTCAGGCAGCGATCCAGCCTAGATAAGGTAGACACTGTAGGAACCAGCACCAGAAATTTCAGTCCTAGGATCAAGATACTCTGTTGGTATTTGGATGCAGAACAGGCACGGATGAGATGCGTAGCAGACTAACACACTTTCAAAGCAAAGCTCCCTGTCACGCTCAGTTACTTTGCTTTAGTTTACATTGCAGAGCAATGCAGTGCACAAACTAAACTGGAGTGCACAAACTAGGTTCCTTTTGGATGAAACCAGTCTGGAAGATGGGTTCCATGATTGAACCTGGTGTGCTCCGTTACTTGTATGCCCAGTCCATGGAAGTGGGACAGATCTAGTAAGCCCCAAAGTAACCCTCCCACTTGCTCCCAAATGCATATATGGTTAACACTGGGTTCTTGGCACGTGCTGTCTCACTCTGCAGCTTTATGCCATTGAGCCTTACTAACTGTTTATATAGATATAACCTCCAGGTGCTTCCAAGACCCCAGCCTGGGTGATTTAAACTACCTCTCTCCACAGACTATCTTGGGAGTTTGAACTTTTCGTCTCAGCAGAGTTCCCTTTGATACAAATCTTTTTTGCCATGAAACCCCCAAAAACGGAGTTTTTAATGCTCTGTGTTTATTTTTTTTCTAACAAATATATATTTCTTCCTCATTTCAAAACAATTTATGTAGAAGTCTGAAAATGGTAATATTTTTCTTGCCTGTTTTGTTGTTGAAATCCGGTGTTTCTGTCACGTTAGTCAAAAATGCTGTTAAGAATACTCCAAATCGAATAAAAATTTAATAAAATAATTTTGTATGAGTGCTGCCATTGGGACTTCATTGATGACAATTTTTAATTAAGAAAAACCTCATCTAAGGTTTACTGATAGCTCATCAATGATAAGAGAAATAAATTCCAAACTGCACTTGTGGTATCTTGGTTTTGTTAAGTCAAGAAAACAATGTCAGCAGTGAACCAATAAAATGATAAACATGTATCTTGAGGTCTGCCTTCCATTCGTTAAAATAAAAAGCATTTCCAAGGAGCCAAACTAAAACACTTGCAATCTTTTTAAAATATTAATTTAAAAGATTAGAGTACAGCTTTGATGTGTCATACTATATTGATGGATTACAGGGGATAAGAAAGCCAGTGAAATAACATCTAAATGCAGGTTTGAAGCACTGTGCTTTAACAGATGCTTATAAGCCAAGATTTTTTTTTTCTTTTTTTTCTTTCTTTCTTTTTTTTTTTTTTTTTTTTTTTTGCTCTATTCCTTACATTTTACCTTGAATTGACAGCTGCCAGATGGAATCCATGGCTTGACCCATGCTATATCCACTACTTTGCTGGAAGAAATCTCTGTTATTGCTAAACAAAGTGTGTGTTGAATTTTATTATACAGCTCTTTTATATTGCTGTAGAATATGTTTTCTCAACATTCTTGGGAACTTTATGCTGTTTTATTTTATAAAAGCTATAAAGGCAGATAAAAGGAAAAGTGACTACTTCAGCAAGCCATAGAACTCACCTTACTTTGCTTCTTTACTTCTAAGTTCTTGATTTCTCAGGCAGTCTTCATTTTAAAACTGATTATTGGAATGATGAGAAGGAGAAATTCCTGATTTTTATTTGCACTGCAGTTGCTTTATAGCCGCTGAAGTATGAAGTTACTGCAAAACTGCATAAATTGCATTCCAAGGCCACTGTCTTTTGCAGATTAACTTTACTGTAAATGCATTTTGAATTCAAATTACTCATTTTTGAGGTCACTCCAGTCTTCAAAAAGGGCAAGAAGGAGGACCGAGGCAACTATAGGCCAGTCAGCCTCACCTCCATCCCTGGAAAGGTGATGGAACAGCTCCTTCTGGATGTCATCTCCAGGCATATGAAGGAGAAAAAGGTGATCAGGAGTAGCCAGCATGGATTCACCAAGGGGAAATCCTGCTTAACCAATCTGATAGCTTTCTCTGATGGAATGACTGGCTGGGTAGATGAGGGGAGAGCGGTGGACGTTGTGTACCTTGACTTCAGCAAGGCTTTTGACACTATCTTCCATAAAATCCTCCTAGATAAGCTCGGGAAGTGTGGGTTAGATGAGTGGACAGTGAGGTGGATTGAGAACTGGCTGAAAGGCAGAGCTCAGAAGGTCGTCATCAGTGGCGTGGAGTCCAGTTGGAGGCCTGTGGCTAGTGGCATCCTCCAGGGCTCAGTACTGGGTCCCATCCTGTTCAACTTCTTCATCAATGACCTGGATGAAAGGACAGAGTGCTTCCTCAGCAAGTTTGCTGATGATACCAAGCTGGGAGGAGTGGCTGACACACCTGAGGGCTGTGCTGCCATTGAGAGAGACCTGGAGAGGCTGGAGAGTTAGGCGGAGAGGAACCTCCTGAGGTTCAACAAGGGCAAGTGCAGGATCCTGCACCTAGGGAGAAATAACCCCATGCACCAGTACAAGCTGGGGGTTGACCTTCTGGAGAGCAGCTCTGCAGAGAAGGACCTGGGAGTGCTGGTGGATGACAAGTTGACCATGAGCCAGCAATGTGCCCTTGTGGCCAAGAAGGCCAATGGTCTCCTGGGGTGCATTGGGAAGACTGTTGCCAGCAGGTCAAGGGAGGTGATCCTGACCCTCTACTCAGCCCTGGGGAGGCCTCATCTTGAGTACTGTGTCCAGTTCTGGGCTCCCCAGGACAAGAGAGACATGGAGCTACTGGACAGAGTCCAGCGTAGGGCTACGAAGATGATCAGAGGGCTGGAGCACCTGCCCTATGAGGAACGGCGGCGAGAGCTGGGCCTGTTTAGCCTGGGGAAGAGAAGACTGAGAGGGGATCTTATCAATGTGTAGATTGTGTATCTTTAGTTAGATAAGGTAGGTTGATAGGCCTAATAGAACATATTGCCTCTCACTACTAAGCTTGTTTTGTTTAAATGTGGTCTTGCATTTCAGGCAGCCAGATTGGTCCTTAAGCAATGGAGTGGTTCTTGAGCAGTAGAACCATTGTTCAATGAAACTGAAGAGCTCAGCAATGTACAAAATAAAATCAGTAGGAAAAAAAATCAGAAAAGCATATGTCACTGGAATATAGAGAATAGTTAAATAGAAATGTTTCATAGAAATGGTCCAATTTGGCCAAAATATCAAGAACAAATTATACTGGCAAATTGCCCACACAGCTTCTTGGCTGCAGCAAGTCTGGCCTTTCTGAGTCTACAGCATTTCAGGAGCTGACCTTGTAACCGGCAGCTTTCATACAAAGTGCCCCAGGCTTTGTGGTCTGATAAATGTGTCGCTTTTAACTGAGCTTTTCAGCATTTGGATTTTGTTGTTGTTGTCCTTAATCAGATTGAAACTAGTTTGGGGGGGGGATTAAATTCGCCCATGAAATGGAGTGACCTTCTGCATGGCTAAGATGGGGAATAATCTTGTGATTCAAGGGAAACACTGTGATTTGCAGCAGCTGTTAGACTTTTGAAAAGTGTCATCTTTTCATTGATGGCTGATTTATATAAGGACTGATGGAGTTCCCATCAAACATACATAGTTTAAATAAATAGGGTGCTGGCAATCAAATCCCTTTTTTTCACAAAATATTATGGGGAATGTAAGCAGCCAAATTACAGCTTTCAAGTGCTTTTCCTCACTCTCTCCTTAGGTGACTGTATTGACCACATTGTTCACAGTATCTGCTGGTAGATGTGGCAAAATTCAAGTCATGTTTTGTTCTTCTGCAGCTTAGGGAAGCTAGGAATAGTGGCAGAGGCACCAGAGCTGGCTGTTGGGAGGATTATAGAGTCCCAGCAATATACATTTACACTCAGTTCACGTTTGGGTGGCTGATGCTACAAAAAGGCCTCGAACGCTTAGTTTTCTCAAATGAAAAGGAGATCCCACAGAATTTGTATTTTTCTAAGACAGCAGTTGTGCTAAAGGTGCATGCAGGTTAGTGGATGTTTCATGCCAAATTCGGATGCTCTTCTGTGTCATCAGCTTGTTTACATACTCAGATACAGAATGATAGCACAAAAATATGAATTATAAGGATTTCAGCATCTCCCTAGACTTACAGGCCTACTCTAATAGCAGCATGTGTATGTAACACATCTGCTACTGAACAAAGAAAGGAAGAAGATGCAGGACACTGAAGGACACCTATTAATCACTAATGATTATAACTGTAAATGGATTGTGTAACAAAGGAAATGAGAAAGCCTGGCAAATATCTCTAGCCCCTAAACTAGAGACCATTGAAACTGTTTTTGCTGTCTCAATTTTCTCTCTTCTTTGTCAGAGAGAAATCAGGATGATGCTGTACATTTATATATTGCAAATTTCTTGGAAAGTGGAATGTGAGCTTAGTGTATTGAGAAGAGTATCTTCATATGCTCTACAATTTGGCAAGGATTAAAAAATATGTATACTTCTGTATGTTTTGCCAATTTGTGTAATTTTTCCATGATTTTGAGTGAGAAAAATACTGGCAGTTTTGCAGCTTGTGGCGTGAATTGGGATTTTAAGACTGTGTGTATGCTGAACTTAAATGCAGTCTCACAGGTCTTGTTCTTGATGATTCATCTTTTCCAGCTATGGGTTAAAGTAAGCAGATTCATGTGCTAACAGCAACCAAGAAACAATGAACTCCAAGGGGACTGGTTCGATTTGCATAGCACAATGAAATATGATGATTCTTTGAAAGGCATAAATTTTCAAATTCTGGAACAATTTTATTTCCAACGTGTTTATTTAATACACTTGTTTTCATGTTGCATTCCTTATGGTAATTTTAAGCAGCAGGGAAGGGTGCAGCTCTGGTGTAAACACAGAACAGAACAAGAACACACTTGCAGCCCTGGTCTGTGAGGCAGGAACGTGCATCATCCTGGACAGAAAAAAATAGTGGGGAGAAGAGATAATTCCTTCTGTCCCTGGTATATTTGTGACCAGGGAATGCATACGTGTGAAAAGCATGTTTAGTCTTATGTTCAAATATGTGTGCAAAACTGCTAACATATATTAATTACTTCTTTTATCGATATACTATACTTCCTGAATATTGCCATTAATTAAGAGACTGAGTGGTACTGGGAAGGATGTTATTGATAGAAATACGGTATGGTGTGGTGTTACAGGGGAAGGGTAGTGGGAAAAGTGTGTCTGGGCAGAGAGATGAAGCTGAGACAGGAGAGGAAAGCACATACCGGAAAGCTGTGTATAAGCTCGTAATCTAAGGGAGAGGAGTAGACTAGAAGACGGGTGATTAGGGAAGTAGTACATCAGCCTGAACATCTCATTTGATTTTTACCACCTGTAATAAATGGGTTGACAGTGGGCACAGACCAGAAACTAGTCTTCAGTCTCACCAGCATTCACATGATTGCAGATTTTGTTCATAAACATGGTGGAAACATCCATCTCTAGGCAGAAGGGATCAGAAAGTGTCTTATGTTTACCCTTCTCTGTATCTGATTAAGCACGCTGAATTATTTCTGTGTTGTGTCACTGAAAAAAACATATTTGTTGACACATGATTTCAGTACAAAATATGTGATTTAAGGTAGGAGCCTGCTTTTGCTGAAGGTAAGCCATCTTCCTTTAAATTTAAACTCTCGATTTTGAAACTTGCAGTATTCTGAGCTTAATTAACATTTCTGCCTCAATTTCCCCACTAAAAAATGAGAAGCAATAAAATGCTTACCTTCATAGTCATAAGGATGCTCTGTTGGTAATTAGATGCTGTCAGACAGAACTACTGTAAATTACAGTAATTACTGTTCATTAATTAATTCTGTCAATTTTATGTTTTATTGTAATGCATTTTTATAGTGCTATAGTGTTTAAATTGGATCCCTTTAAAATGAACATTCACATTAAAATGGAGTGAAAGAGAACCTTTTATTGAAATTAAAAAAGTTCCAACGAAATATTTTATTATGATCTAATTTTGGCTATGGGATGTTGAAGCTGAAAAGTACTACATACTGGTAATTGGATGTATTATTATAATTAAAAATGATAGAACAAATATGCAAGAGACATTCAGTATTTAAATTGAACTACTTATTTTAGTGCAGAATTCAGCATTTAATTGTAGCATTCTTTGTTGAACTAGGTGTATTTCCAGCAAATGTTTTGTGCCAAAGAGAATTAAAGTGGGAAAATTGACATTTCACTGGGGAGCAGAAGACTAAATACTAAATCTGGATCTCCTGCTGGAGGAAATGGGGTTTCCCTTAGCTTGTACAGCACTGAAATGATGTGCATGTTGAGTTTTGTTGTTGTTGTTGTTGTTGTTGTTGTTGTTGTTGTTGTTGTAGTAGTAGTAATTTACGCTATTACTATGCAGTAATGAGTCTATAAATATTTTTTTTTTAAAAAAAAGATGCCTCTTATACTAGTTTAACTGCACCAAGCTCTAATGTCCTTTACATAGGCAGAGTTTCTACCAAGAGGAATGGAAATCAAGTACATTTATGGGAACACTTCCATGAAAAATCAACTTTACAGGAGAGATGTCTTCCTAATTACTGTAAAATAGGAAATGACTACTCTGTTTTAAATGTGTAATACTGAAATGATACTGCTTGGATATTTGTTCCAGTTAGGTTGTTCCGGAAGTAATTCAGAGAGATCATGTTATGATTTTTTCAGTGTTACTGATATGTAAACATGGAAAGAGAAGGATCTGCTGATTGCAATTGCGAGAATATAGCCACTTCAGCCCTCTCAGGTAGCAAAGGACTGTAGAGGTAAAAACGAGTTTGTAAATTAACAATAAGAGATGTGTGCCTTAGGTGGTGAACTAAACACGGTCGCAGGTTCTCCTGTGCATAAAAAAGGGTTGTACCCATCCTCTGTCCATGGAATCTGCTTTAAAATGTGAAATAGATTAGAAAGCAGAAAAGAAAAATATGACTACCTTTTAAAAACACAGCATCGGCCCGCCCAGGAGTTCTGTGACTCTTCAATGGAGAGTGTATGCTACACCCAGCAGCGCTGATACAGGAACTGCAGGCAAATGGTTACATTTCTTTAGAAAATTGGTGTCTAGTTGTCTACAATACTAATAAAAGGGAACACCTGTTCCAGACATGATACACAAAAAAACCCTACTAAACTAAAGTAGCTATTTAAGAAGTCAGTCGAAGTCAATATTCCTAAGTGCAGCACTCTGCTCCGCAATATAGATCTCCCAACCAGATAACCCAAATAAATATCTCTATAGCAGCATGCACAATACATGTTATCTTGTGTTGTGACCTAAAGGTTGGAAGGAACAAGGGAGTATGTTTAGGACTAATAATAGAACTGTTTGATGTTTAGTTCATTGTATATTCTGTTAAAAAGGATAGTGCTGATTAGACGGGAGAAAGGCTGCTCTCCATCTTACTCTAGTCTTCCCTAAGCACCCAAAGGGCAATATACTGATTTTGTGGAAACTGAAGAACACACTAAATTTATTACACTGAAAAGGAGAGCTGGAAGAAGGAGTGGTTCATTAAAAGGACTGTGAGCAGGGATAGATTTATTTACAAAGCATCTCAAGTTCCACCCAGCAATTCTGATTTTTCTCTATTTTAAGAATTATTTTGTTCTGGGGTTTTTATTATTCTAGTAAAACATACCTTAAGGGAATGACAGCCAAGTATCATTTGATGTGCTCACTTCAAGAAGGCGAGGGAGACAAAGGTAATTCTACTTCAAGGGTCTGGGTGATTTAGTCCTATAGAGCAGAAAGTTCCCATAAAAAGCAATGTATTGGCACTCAGCTTCCTTTAAACTGAGAGGAATTTAGCTTAAGCCTCTCTATTGATACTAGCTATGGCATCATTTCAAGTAGGTAGATTGCTAGACATTTGGAGCTTTTTGGATCAAAGCTCCCTTTAAGTGAAAACCAAAGTGTAAGCTGTGTAGGTCATGCAACCTGGAGTCACGCATACCACATTATTACCTAAGCCAAATGGCACTTTTTCCTCTGATTTAATTTCTAAATTGATCTAAAGTTAAGGCATTGGTGCAAGTCGAGGGGGTTGAGGCTGTGTGGATATAAAATCTCAGTACAGTAAAGACAAATGGTGAAAAGCATTCTGGAATATTATGCCACTGTTTAATCCTGTAAAAGGAGCTGTGGTTTCAGTACAACCACTGGACTGCCAATCAAACTCATAATTGGTAGGCAGCCTTTGAAAATCAAAGTGGGGAGAGAGTCCTGGTAACATCTTAGCTGCCTCTAAGGTAGTAGCACATACTTTACCTAATCTAAGTAGGCATCAATACATCAATAATTCATCAATATCACAGTGATAGTCCGACACACTCAGTGATACAGTTGATCAATTATATCACCGTGTATTCCAAATTATCAGCACTATTTAAAAATTTTGTCTTCATTAAAAAGAATTAGACACTTTAAATAGTAATGAACAGGTAGATGTTTCTCCAGAGGAACCTGAGTCTTGCAATGCCCTTGTCTTTGTTTTCTCATTAATGTTTCCTCATTAATGTTTTGTTTCCCAATCCAGTATGAGCCTGCAATACTAAAGATTATGTATCTCTTCTAAGCAACTACCCTAGAGCTTTGTTTTGATGTCAAATGATGAGATAAATTATTATTTCACTAGTTTTAGAAATAACTGTGTTGCATAATTTGAAAGTAAAATTATACTGAACAATAATCCAATCAAATTTGTTTGGTAATCTGAACCTTTTCAAAGATTTATTTTCAGAAGCTGCCTGGTAAGAATTGCACAGATTGATCAGTTTCAGTATATATAAAACAGAATTATTTTTGTTTGTAGAATCTTCTATTTAAAGGCACTTATTAAGTAAGAAGGAAAGCATTTTTATGTGTTTGTGTTCTCTTTGTCGCTTTGAATTAAACTGCTTGCATATGTCACAACAGTGAATGGCAGATAAAATAGTTTCCTTTGTGGCTATGTAAACAATGTTATTTAGGTACTTAATATTATCAAAACAATCTTTACTTCATGTTTATCTTATTTTTTACTTAGCAAATTAGACTTTCATCATAAATGCTATCTCAGCTACTGAATAAACTTAGTGTATTTTTGTAGTTTATCTAATATTTCTAATTGTCCTTTACATTCAAAAACATTTTGTCTATAATTACAAAAAAAGAGAAATATATATTAGATGAAGATGATAATTTTGAAATACTTCATATTGTAGTAGTAACTGGAGTTGTTTATTTTTTGAATTAGTAGTACTAAAAAACTTCTTTCTATGAATTTTAGAATGCTAGGTAAAAAAACAGTCCTGTTAAAACTTCTCTGTTGAAAAGTCATTGTGCTGAAGAAGAAGAAAAAAAAAAAGTGAAAATTATTCTGAAAAGTTGTAGGGCTGACATATTTTCTCAAATCCCTACACAAAAAGTAAATAAAATCATGAGCTCAATTTGAAGGTCTTTTGGTCTGGTTTAAGTTGTGTTTTTTTCAGCTAGTGGGCCAGACCTGATTGTATTTTATATGATAAAGGTGCTAGTATCGGTACAGTGTATGTAGGCTGCTCTACAGATACCAAGATTGTAGACAGACCAGAACAATGTGAAGTTAAAAATTATCATGCCATGCATTAAGTGAAAAATGTATAAATTAGCATATCTTCTTTAAAAACTGCAAATGGAGGATGCCATCAAGCAGCTGTCTTTCTGCTGGAAGACTGCCTTTAATCCGTAACAGGGAAGAAAGTGATAAGTCGCTCACAGTGTTTGTGGAAGATTCACGAATGGGAGGGAAATAGAAACATTACACATTGCTGCAGTTTCACCACCGCCTTTTCTGAAGTTGCTCCGCTGGGCGCTTCGAGCGCTGCCTGCCATGCAGCCTGACCTGGGCAGTGGTTTACAAGTGCCTGCTGGCAAACCAGGATGAGTGGCTCCAAGTAGTGGATTCACAGGGCATCTTACATATGGTTCACTTTTCTCCGGTGTGTTGTACAGGCTTTGGTCAGTGCTGCTGGCTGTCCAGAAGTTGGACTTGTGGCCCAGCTGGCTTGTAGTGCTGAGACAAGGAGCCAAAGCTGAGCAGGCACCATGTGCATCTGTTTTCTGTAGCTGCCAAAGAACAAGATGATGCCATGGGAAATAACAAGCACGCTGATGATCTCGTCATGCACACTGACATGGGTCATTGCTACACAGATTTAGGTTACCTGGGAAACCCTCATTTCAGTTTTCAACCTACCGTGTCAGAGCAAGAGCCCAAGTAAAAGCTAGCACAAAAACTAAGTGCCGGGAAGTGTGAGGTTTCTCTGTTCTTAGTGATCTGAATGGACACTTCTTACAGCTGGGGCTCTAGTGGTGGCTGCAGGTGTAGCCCTTTTCCTGGGAACTCAGGTAGTATGCCACGCAGTATTGGAACCTATTTGTATGCACCTTGCTGTTAGTCTGTAGTTATGCTGACTCTTACAAATAAGATTTTTTACTATATGCTGTCTGTGAAAAGATAAGCCACACAGGAAGTTGTGAGGGCAGGGGGTATGATCTGGAGGCATGGGGATATACCATGTGCTGTGTTGGACAGTTATGTCTACAAGAGCTCAAGCAGTTCTAGGAAGAGTTGCCTCTAAGTATGGGGTGATCTGGGAAGCGTGCAGAGGACATTGCTCTAAAGACCACCCAGACCAGTTCCTTCCACCATATTTCAACTGTAGAACTTCAAGATGCTCTTAGTTGTGCACAAAGGCTAAGAGTGTGAATGAAAAATAAATTTATCTGTTTCTGGGGACACTATCACAAGGCAATGTGTATGTAGTCAAGCAAACTGTATCTTTTAATATGTTGAAATGAAAGACATGGGAGATGGAGGATGTTCACTGAAGCTGAACATCTTAGAGACAACAGCCTGCAAAACTTATCACAGCCATTGGATGAATATTGGGAAGATATATTACTACACATTTGACACAGGGGCAGCTTTTTATTAGAATAAACTGTCCCGTTCTGATGTCCACAATTCAAGGAAGCTAAGTAAAAATTGGAGAGAGTTCAGAGAACAGTCATGCTGATGATGAAAGAAACATGCCTTGCACTGTGAGACTCAGGAGTTCAATTTGTACCAATCAAGGCATTGATCAACAGTTAAGAGAACTAGAAATCTCCTGTGGCCACTTCCAGCCCTAACTCTTCAGTGTAAAGTTAAAGGAACTATGGTTGTGACTTGAAGTTAGAAAAATGCAGAACAAGCACAAGATTTTTCTAACAGTGACAGCCGTTTTCCTTTGGGACAAGTCACCAAAACTGTGGTTGTGATTTGAAAATTTTAAACTCAGGATTTTCTCTTTGCTTTTCCAAAACATTCCTCTATTTCTATTACAGATATTGATATGGGAAGAGTGATGAATTCAGACAATTCCCATGGGTTATGTTGTACAGGTCATATGTGCGTCTAAATAGAAAAGTTGAATGAAAAATCCCAATGCTTCATAAACATACACAGTTCTGGATTTAGAGCTAATTTAAATTGATTTCATTTTTTCAGTGAAATTATTCTGGTTTATATCAGTTGTAAAAAAAAAAGGAATGCATACTCTTTATATTGGGAATGATAGCCGTTAAAGTTGCATCTTGTTCTAGTAGTTTGCTGGAAGAAATCACAGGGGATATGAAAGCAGAGCTCTTAAAAACTGTTTGGGGGAGTTTGGAATTATACTTCAGTGATTCTCACTGTAGGAGATAGTCATTAAAAATTATATTTCTGCTAAGCCTTTGATGATAAATCAGACTCACTAAAACTAGAGATTTTTTTCTAACTAAGGTTTATTTTTATCCACTGTACTGTTCAGACATTTCTCTGTACATTATGTTAAAAAATATCTTTCAAAATCTTTCTTCCAGGTTACTCTTGGCCCACAGTTCTAATTAGTCAACTAATTTGATAATGAATGCTTTTCTATTTATTTGACTGTCTGAGCTGGAGCCATAGCTAACTTCCTTGACTAACTTTGACTGATGCATGAATCCTGAAATGCTTTAAAAAGTCTTCCTCTGATATGTATGTGTCTTTGGCAACATATCTCACTGCAAGACAGGCAGACAGACTTGTGTTCATCACCTGCAAGAAAATGTTAAGTCATGTTTAAATTTCACTTCATATCTTAAAGGAAGTCAGTGACATATAGTCAGAATATGAGAATTAGGGAATATAGTCAGAATAAGGGAAGTTCTGAGTTGAAGTCCCCTGACTGCACAAACAACTATGAAAACCTGAGCTCTTCACATTAACAAAACAGTATGGGGGGATGCAGGTTCAAGAGATGTTCTCAGTGCCAAAACTGTTATCTTGCTGTTCAGCTAATACGTGTGGCACTATGAAGAGCAAGGTAGAGGCTATAGAGGATATATTTTGTAGGATATATCTACTACACATGTACTTATATGCATGAATAGTTGTCATGACATATGTATTAACTATCTCAAAAATATATGAAATTGTAGGATTAAAAGTAAAAGAGCAAACTAAAGAGTAGCCAGAGAAGCTGCCAGGGAGATACAGGTTCCCATATTATCTTTTTTTTTTTTTAATAAAGAACTAGAAAAAAATATATACATTATAGAGTTCCTGTAGGCAGTTCCTTCCAGGTAAATAAGGGGGTGGGTCAGTAGCACCCCCAGTGAGATAAGATACTGAAGTAACTCAGGATGAAACTGGTTGTTATGATCTAGATTTTTTTTTTAATTTCATTTGCATGTTTCCAATCTTAACACATTGCTTCACTAGAATTTTCATCTTTAACCTTGTCCAATATTCAGAGTAGTTTCAAGTGAGCCTGACAGAAGTCGTGTTCTTTCTCCTAACGTAATGAATCTAAATGCATTTGGATGCCTGAAACCTGGGATATATTCAGGAATTTCAGGAACTGGGTGTTATTTCTGTTACAATTCAGAAGTTCTTTTGAAAGCTGCTGTGGTTGAAAGGATAGATGTTTGGAGAACTCTCCTGAAGTTAATATAATTAAACATGTATTTATTTACAAGAATAGACAGGAAGGAGAATGCATTAAGGGGGCTCATTTGGTATGTGACTGTGCTAACATGGGTAATGACCTAACAGCCTGAAATAAATTTTCACAAGAACTAAAGACAAGACTCAGCCCCTTCCACACTAAGTATGAGGTTTGCTTCATTGACTTGCTTTACCTAACATAAGCATGTGCATCAAGGAAAAAAAAAAAAAAAAAAAGTCTTAAGCAGAGCACTCGCTGCCTCTGTTTTTGCCCTGGGGAGTGAATTAGAGAACAAGCATGTGACAGATATTAGTCACATTGCTCAAGCCCCACAGAAGGGCACTCGCATACTGCAGGGCTGAGTGCTGTGTAAGAGGATGAATAGAATACAATAGTATATTAGCAAATCAGGCTTATTCATGGAAGGTTTTATGTTTAGTGGGGGAGAAAAGTGTGATGTATGTGTGACATACCTCTTCTGTTCAGGCAGTACTATAAAGAATATGTGATTTGTCACATTTGTTTTTTCTGTGTCCTTGATTTTTCTGTGATTGTCTTGTGATGCAGCTGTGATGCTTTCTGTATTATTACAGAAAAACAAAGATTTTTTTTTTTCCAAACTCACGGTACAAATAGCTTAAAAAGAAAAGACATCTTTAAGTACAAATACGTGAACCTTTTCTAAAATGCTATCAATTTAGATCTATTATGACAAATTCTCCTTGGGATAATTTACGGTATTATGGCAATCGTACACCTCAGGGGATCAACAGAGAAGTTAATTGCTCCTCAGAGATGTGCAGTTTCCACCCTTTGCCCCTTAATGAACAGCTTGCAAAGCAGTAACTGGGAAAATGTGGGGAAACATTGAAACGTTTAAAGTGATTTCTTGTAGGAACGGTTGATTCTAGAACATACGAAATGCGAAGTTGCTATTGGTGCGGGTTCTTGTATGTCCCTCAGGCTGCTCTCAGAGGTGGGGGCTAAGACTGAACTGATTCAGGTTTGATCCACTATAGTAATTTTTGTGTTGCTTAGCCATAACCTTTGCTATTCTGGGTCAGCTGATCGACACGTTAGGAGCTGTAACCATGAGCCTATCCATGTTTCAGCCAACTGGTAAGGATAAGCTTAGCAGCAGGCTGTGCTGTGCCTGCTTATTCAGTGTGAAATAAAGGCACACAAGAGCCTTTGAGGGGTGGTTTCTTGTTTCTTGTTTACTAGTGTGTGTTACGCTAGCGGGGACCAGGGACAACGCATTCTAGACGATGATGTAGCTGTTAGGGGATAATCAAGTGTATTAACATGTCGCAGGGCTGTGTAGTTCAGGTATTTGGAAATATGTGACTATCTGATGTTGAAGGTCTTTATTGGGTGGTCAGATTACTCAAATCTGTCCTGCATCTTTACATTACTGTAAAATGCCTTGATAATGCTGATATTCCACTGTTTCAGTGTTGTGTTCTGTGTTTTTCTGACCCCCTCTCTTGTAGTTAATTCTTTGTTTTGTGGAATTAGCTTTAAATTATTCTTTGGAGGATATATAAAAACAATTCAATTTGTGCTTGTAGCGCTCTAATTAATATGATTGCCGTATCTACGGCTTTCTGTAAAGGCGTGGACTTACCTCATGGGGAACTTCAGTGCCCCTGTCAGTGCCAGTGTGGCGACTGCGTGTAGCGCTGGCAGCACAGTCCGCCAATTCATGATGTCGCGTGGTCGCAGGGTCTCCCTCCTTCTCACTGCTGCTCAGCGTTAGCAGTATTTTTAGGCAAGACTCAAGTGTGATCACTGTGCTTCTGTGTTCTGTCGTCTGTACTTGTGACAGAGCTAAAAGTGCTTTTCCTGTCCTTTACAGCAGGGAAAAATGAAGCAAAACTTTCAGTGGAAGCACTCTGCGGTTTCTACACAAAATCCTACATCTGGCTGTTAATGTTTAATTCCTGATAGCATGAACTTCCACAAAGTTACTGATGAGAAAGATCTTTTAGGTCACCTAGTCCTCCCTTCAGTGGTGCATACAGTAGATTCACATAAGGCGCAGCCATGTCACATCTGCACTGAAAGAGAGCATTATTTTCGCAGAGCATGAGTGCTTCACTGATACTGGAAAGAAGAAAAAAGATCTTTTTTCCTGTAAAGGGTATATGAGATGAAGTTGTAGCATGTCTGCATAAAAGGCTCTTTGTTCGTTGCTATTGTGCTAATGGTGCTTTGAATATGAATGTTTTGTAAGCAAGAAACAGGCAGTGATTCAGATGAGCAGTGCCACAAAGAAAACTTAAGCCTCACTGGAAGTGAAAGAAAGTCTTTGGCATTTTGGCAGTCTGTTTTTGAACAGGCTGTGCAGATTCAAGTGGTCAAGATCGTACATATAGTATAACACACTACTGAAGCTGTAGTGTCCACTACAAATCTGAAAAAATCACATTTACATTACATTAAAAATGCTGGAGGATTTGATGGCAAATGGATTCTTTCTGTTTTCTTTTCTTTTTTTGTCCTTTTCTTTTCTTTTCTTTCTTTCTTTTTTTTCTTTTTTTTTTTTTTTTTTTTTTTGTCCTTTATACATGCCTCTGCCCCATTGTAAAAAGATGAGGCATAAATTTCCAGCAGGCTTGAAGTCCCAGGTAGTCCATCTGTTAGAAATCTTCAATACTGTATATCAAACTACTATCTCTATTTCCATGATAATCATTATCTCTTATCTGGATTATTTTATATTCATTGGTGAACTTCAATATCCTTATAAGAGATGGTTAAAATTAGTTAATATTTCACCTGTGTAGTCAAAATTCAGGAATTTGCAGATTATTTAAGATATAGCATATGATAATGACACAGGGTATCTGAATAAAAGTTCTATTTTACTAAAAACACATACTGATTCCTGTTTTCATGAACAAAGAGGAATTAAAAAAAACTCCATGACCAATTTTCTACCTAATAATACAAAGCTAATGTACTCAAAATCCCTCTCCCTAGGTTTCACCTGTGTGCTGCAAATTTTACAAATAGGGATACCTGATCCAACTGTAAACAAGCTTCCTCAGCCACTGCAAGCTATCTGCCAAAGCAGCAAATGATGTATACTGATGAGAAATAGGCTAACAAAAGTACATCTAAAGAGGAGTTAGTGAAGACTGGATAGCGTGTTGTAAATTCTCTATTTAATTTTCTAGCAACTTGCCCATGTAAATAGTCCAATACTGGACAGCATACACACAATATTGTACAATTTAATAAAAATGATTTGTTATTCCTGTACAACTGCAATAGTTAGACAAGGTGTTCTTCTGACCAGAGATAAATCATTTTCTTGAAAAGGGTGACAAAAACTTCTATTGCTAATATAGCAGATGCATAAATACATCCAAAAAGACATATATACATAATTATGCAGACATAGATAGTTAGAAGGACAATTTTAGATCTATTGTGAGAAAGTGTAGAAAATTTAGTTGAGTGTCCCTGAGAAGACATCTTGAAGATGTTTTTATTTTGGTATGTTGAAAAGGTCAAAACTACACAAACATATAGCTAATTCAGTATTGCACTGAGGAAAGAACTAGCAGTTTTGGTTTCTTAATCTTCAAGTGGCTATTTCTACGCTGCAGACTTAGCCAAGTGGCACTGTGTTGACAGCAACCCTCCAGAAACCCATTGCACGTTTTGCCTGAGTCAGAACTTGTAAACTTGGTACTGTTCATACTGTTAGAGAATATAAATGTTTCCAATAAGGCTTGCCCATTGCTTTTGTAAGATTAAGTTTGTTGAGAAAGCTCTTTTGCAGACAAATTACTATTAGAAGAAACAATGAAAATTCCTGCAAGTGGAGTATTCTAACTTACTTCCAATCATGTATTTAAAAGCTAGGATTACAGATACCAAGCTAAGTTTGTGAGGGTTTTAAAATTCTTGTTCATATCCAGCACCAGCATGGAGTCCTTTTCTTCTTTCCTTTTTTTTTTTTTTTTTTAATTTATTTATGTATTTATTTAATTTTTTTACTTGAATATACTTTTCCAAATAAAAGGGGAAAAATTAAAAAAATAAAGCAGTAGTAAGAGATTTAAATTTGACCTAATTAATCTGTAGGAACACCTAGTGTTTTGTCAAGCGCATGGCCTGATTGTAGCTGACAGCACACCCCTCAGTAATGCAGGATTTGGTAGGGGAAAACCAATATACTCCTGTGAGAGTTAGAAAGGAGTTTAATAGAAATTGCACTAAAATCCATGGAACAGAGGAGTTTTGCCCTTGCAAATTTTATAGGCTGCCATAAGAGTTAGTAGAGAGGTGATCATTCTCCTCTAATCAATAGAGGATATCTTTCTGAAAGGTATGTTGTACGTCAGTCAGAAATTATTGAGATTATTACAGGAATTGCTGGGTTAAATTTTGTGGCCTTCATTATGCTGGAGATCAGATTAGATCGGTATAATTCGTTGTTTCTGTTCCTCAAATTTGTGAATATATCACATTTCCTGTAAAGAGGGGCAATAAAGAAACATGATTTAACTCTCACTGGCCTGTCTTGGTCAAATGGTTTGTGTCTGACAGTCTAATTTTTAACAATTTCAGTAGTTGCTGCAGAACTGAAAGTTTTACAGCACCTTATTTCAAAAGTTCATAAAGTTTACAAAAAGTCAGCAAATATTATCAGTGCTTTTAGTGTGTCCTTTGGCCCAACCAGCCCGCGCTGTGCTGCTTTTGACAGAGGTCAGGACCCCAGCTTGCCAGCACTGTGTCCGGGGCATATGAACATTTGCATCTCCAACCCTAAAAAAGAGGCAGTATTTCCCCCTTTTTTATATCCCCCTCCTGTAACCAATCCTTCTGGTCTGTCTGATTTCACAGAAATAATTCTGAAAATTTCAAGTGATACGTTCTAATAATGATGGGCAGAGGGAGAATACTAACCTTTAAAATAGCTTCTGTGGGTGTTTGTAGATTTGCTGGATGTGTTTCAATGGATAAAGTTTTGTTATGTTAGATGAAGAGAGAAAGACTGTTCCTTCTAATCATTGACTATTTCTGTTATAGAATGCCTTCTTATTTTAATATATTTTATATTATAATGCATTTGAAGACTTTTTATGGAGTAGAATCTGCTGCATCTTTGGAAATTAGGTCCTGTGTGTTTTACTTTACATATATAAAAATAAAAATATTCCCAGGTTAGCTGGAATTTGGAAATGGATTGCACTGTGTATCTTTTTAAAATAAAAACCTTGCATAAAATATAAGGCAATCATTTGTCAACTTGATTTTTTTTAAAATACTAAGGCATAAACAGAGAAAGCTTTGCTCAGTTTTGAGGCTAGTAATTGTCCAAATTAAGCACAAAAAAGGGAGGGCAAAAGTCCAAGCTTCGTACCTCGTAAGTCCTAAGAAAGGAACAGTAGTATTTTATGTTTATATGAAAAGCAATATTAAATGAAATCACGTGAAAACTTTATCTATCGGTTAGAAATCATGCTCTGCATAATCACAATGTCAGATTGCTTTCTGACAGGATTTGTGATTGACAGGACTGCCCATATATACCACAACCGTATGGAACAGAGCTTCCCATGGACAGCCTATTATTTTGGTGTATGTTGTGTGAATTAACATCTATGCTGTATTTAAACTCATTTGCTCTCCTGTTGGTGTAACACTGGTAAATGGAAGCAGAAGTCATGACAAAAAGCCAGTTTTCAAGCTATCTGGAGCTCATCGCTGCTATGATTACCATCACTGAGGCAAGATTCCTGGGGAGCTGACAAAGAAATATAGCAAAAAGATATTTATGAGCGCAAGCTTCAGAAGAATCACAACTGATTATATTTATTGTATTTTCACCGTTAAAGGTGATATCGCATGATTGCGTTCCTTCCTCTTTGTTTTTACCTGTTTTACTCAATTTATTAACAGTTTTCTGAAGGTGCAGCATTGATTTAAAATCCCCAGCATAGCCATAGCCTATTTGTACTGTTTGATCAAAACAAAAAGTCACAGGCTGACCCAAAAGTGTTTACAGTTTTCTGTACACAGCATCTAGTCATATAAAATAGCAGAATAGGTCACGGGGGGCATGGTGTAAGTACAGCCTTGTGACTGAGTTTCTTTTTCTAAGACTTTAAATTGTTCGCATTGGAACAGCTGTTGATCTCCTTCCATGCTAGTGATCAAAACCCATATTTCAGCTCAATTTGCTTGCATATTTTATTCCTACACACATGACAAAGGGGAGTAAAGTGTCCCGTTGCTGTGGGTGCTGACAGAGGAAGCCCACTGTACTTGAGAACAGGAGAATTATTATCCCTTTCAGTGCAAAGAAAAATGTCGCCAACATGGCACACACCATGGCAGCAGTGTACAAGCTGACACTGGGCTTGGAAAGTACCAATGGCAACGTGGGCCAGAGGAGAAACAATCTGCTAAATGCTTCTGTCTTGAGTGCACCTGGAGAATATTGACTGCATTTATCAGAACTGACTTTAAAGGACTAAAGAATAATTGATTTCATTTCTAGCACACGTAGAGTCTCACTGCTTGTCCAAGCAAAGGATGTAGAGCTGCCACAGGAAGAGTACTGAGTTTTTTCTTTCCTATTGACCATGTGCAGAGCTGAACATACCTAGTAACCCTCTGTACATGAGCATTGCCCAGCTAAAGTCCCAAGGAGGACTTTGACCCTTGTCTGTCATTTCAAAGTGTTTGACTTTCCTGAGAGTATTGCATTAGAAATTCTGCAGTCATATGTGAAACTGTAGGTGGGGTGAAGTGTCAAGCAATTCTTTGTTACACATCTCCAAATGTATCTGCACTCTGAAGCTCAGCCCTTTTACAGCCCCTTGGTAAGGCTGGTTTATAAACTTCCTGCCACCTCCCTGATCTCCCTTCCTTCCTGCTGCCAGCCTCATAATCACTCTCTCTCTCTCTCTTTTTTCCACTCCCCAACTTCTTTCTATGGCACTAATTCCGTATATTCTATTACATATTTTGGGGTTTTTTTTCCCCTGCTGTAGCTGCCACCTTTGTTCTTGGCACAGTGTTCACCCCAGTATGTGCACGTACTAAATAGCTAGGAGTTGTTGGGCTCCTTCCTCCTCCTCCACAGCTGTCTAGATTTACCTGTGCATTACTTGCCTGTTTAATACAAGGAGGCTGATGGGTATCTGCCCTGTACTTTCACATTCTTCCTTTAACTGCAGTGAATCTAGTCTTCCACTGCAGTATTGTGCTCATATCTGGAGGACTGGAATTGATGTGCTTAAAAAAAAAATCAATTTGTTCCTTAGCCTTCCCTTACCACATTGTCCTACTGACTTCACTGAATAAGCTGCATAAGTTTTTGACCTTATTCAGCTGCCTCAATAGCTGCTACCTATAGCTGATTTTGTCCTGTGCTGTCCTCATTTTCCTTGCTTTCTTGTCTTCTTTATTTTCTATTTTCTATTAACTGTTTTCTTGTTACTTTCCATTATATCTCTCTCTCATCTCTTTCCTTTGCTATTGTCTTCAGATCCCCTTCTTTGCTTCTAAAATTGCTGTCCCTCTCCAGTTAAATTTGCTGTTCTGAGTGTGCTGGCAGCAAAGTGAAATGTGATGAAAACCTGATCTCAGAAGGGTTCTTTGCTGGCATATCACAGATCAGGTCTGTGGTAAATCTTACTTTGCTTCCAATGCACTAATTGAATACAGGGGAGCGGGACAGCGGGGGGCAGAAACAGAAGACAGGGGACTCCTGACAAGGGCTTTCTCTAGGGGTAGGCGTTCAATTAGCATCCCTTATTAGACAGCAAGTGCTAACTGCTCACAGACAATGCAGTACTAGATCATTCACGGACGGAAAAGCAATGGATATTACATCTTTGGATATTCAGGCACACGCTGAATTTCGTGTCTGCTTTTGCCTGTATTTGTTAGCCTGGAGCGTGTGTCTTCAGGCACTGGTGGTCTTACGATGCTTGTTGTGATCCTGTGAGATCAAATGATACTGGATTTGTGTGTGCTTATATTTTTCTGTTAAATTGCTTTATAAGCAGCTGAAAAATATGTATTATATTTGCTGAATTACTTTTCCTTGTAAGCAATTGTAGTAATTGCCAGAGAAAGGCTAGGATTTTGATGATGTACAGAGATATGTAATCTCAAATCAGAGGCAATTATAAAGAGAAGAAAATTGGCTGCTGAAACTTAAAATGAAAACAGACATAAGCGGATTGGGAAACTAATTTGTAAGAATTTATTTTTTTTCGTTATTAGGACATTATTTCTTTCATAGAAATATTTTAAAAATTGGATGTAGCCAAATCTAAGATACCTATCACTTGATCACTAAGTCACGTAGTATTAAGTCTCCAAAGATGAGCTGCAAAGATAGAGGCCAGGTAAATACATGCTTGTTTATACACTACAAAAGGTCAAATATCTTGTCTTCATGCACACTTAGTCTCTTGTGTTTATTTTTATCATTTATTTATTTATTGTTTGAGACATCATAACGAGGAAATTTTGCTATTTGGAGGCATAAACAGGAAAGAAGCCAAGAGCTGTGAATTTCATCAGAATCTTCCCTGACTCTGGATTTTACTTCAGCTTTTGTTTGCTTATTTTTATTTTTAACTTCTGTTTTTTGTTCTGGAGATCTATTTATATTAATAATCATTTCTGATTTGTAGGATATCTTTGGATTTTCTCCTTTCTAAACTGTCAGTATGTATTTCTTTTACAGAATTCTCTGAAGTTTCAGCAAAACATTAGATACCTTCTTAAAATTAAACAGACACCTGAATGCTTTGCTAAATGCAGTGATTTTAAAGTTAAGCCAGTGCTGCTCTGGTTTATTGAGTAAGTTCCTATATAGACACAGCTTAATTGAGCAACCTCTCATGCCATGGCTCAGTTCTGCAGGAACATTCACATTTCTAGCAGAGGTGTCTCTTAGGCAGCCCTAGCTTAGGATGGTATAGATGACTGCCTAACCTGGAGATAGTCAAGGCATCCCCTATGTATTGTCCTGCTCCTCCCAAATATCACAGAATCACAGAATGGTTGAGGTTGGAAGGGACCTCTGGAGATCATCTAGTCCAACCTCCCCGCTCAGCAGGGTCACCTAGAGCATGTTAGACAGGGTTGCATCCAGGCAGGCCTTGAAGATCTCCAGAGAAGGAGACTCCACAACCTCTCTGGGCAACCTGTGCCAGTGCTCCGTCACTCTCACAGGAAAGAAGTTCTTCCTTATAATCAGGCGGAATTTCCCATGGTTCAGTTTGTGCCCATTACCTCTTGTCCTGTCACACGCAACAACGGAAAAGAGTCCAGCCCCACCCCCTTGGCACCCTCCCCCGCCCCCCCCCCCCCCCCGGTACTTATACACATTGATCAGATCCCCCCTCAGTCACCTCTTCCCCAGGCTAAACAGGCCCAGCTCTCGCAGCCGTTCCTCATAGGGCAGGTGCTCCAGCCCTCTGATCATCTTTGTAGCCCTACTCTGGACTCTCTCCAGTAGCTCCATGTCTCTCTTGTCCTGGGGAGCCCACAACGGGATGCAGTACTCGAGATGAGGCCTCCCCAGGGCTGAGTAGAGGGGCAGGATCACCTCCCTCAACCTGGTGGCAACACTCTTCCCAATGCACCCCAGGAGACCATTGGCCTTCCTGGCCACAAGGGCACATTGCTGGCTCGTGGTCAACTTGTCATCCACCAGCACTCCCAGGTCCTTCTCTGCAGAGCTGCTCTCCAGAAGGTCATCCCCCTGCCTGTACTGGTGCATGGGGTTATTTCTCCCTAGGTGCAGGACCCAGCACTTGTTGTTGCTGAACCCTCATATGCATCTTGCATGGTGTAATCTGCACTATTTATGGCAAACCAAGTCTTTTTTCCTTTTCCAGGGAACAGATTAATATTGAATGTCCCTCGTCATAGCTGGGGAGAGCAATAAGATTTTTCTCCTATTGATAATATAGTTGAGGTGAGCTAAGGGAAAAAGCCTCTGCCCCATGGTGCAGCCTTTTAGGCATCATCTAGTTACTTGGTGTCAATTTGTAGCTACTGTTTTGCCTGCAGGAGGAGATAACTTTTTTCCACACATTTTGCCACTTCAGCTAAAGTATCCTTCCCAATCTTGACAGCAAGAGCAGAATGACAAAATGGTACCTAGACATTGCTATATTGCTGTTCTTAGGATTAAATAGTCTTTGGTTTAGATATCCTATAAATAATTGAGACAGGCATACTCTTTGTGAATTAAAACTACTTCCAATTTCTAAGTGGAACAGAATGACTGCTGTAAAAGGTATCTAAGGTTTGTGATGTTTCCTTGTTGTATAGTAAAATAGATTAATGTTTGGGGCTTATACGCTATTACAGTCAAATTGCTGCTCTAAAGACAGTTCATGACTGTAATGTCTTATTAAACTACTGTGATCCAGTTTGTGTTTCTGCTGGCTTCTTTCCTCCTACTGCAATTTAACTGATATATGTTTTTAAAAGCCTATTACTTTGCATAAAATTGTTTTCTGTTGTTTAATTTCTCATATATACATATTAGAGCATGCTCTCTCTCTGAAGGAAAAGTGGGGCAAGGAAAGGTCTCCTTGCTAGTGACCACCAAGAGTTTTGAGACCTCAGGTTTTGCTTCCAGCTCTGCAACTTATATGACCCTGGGAAAGTGATGAACCTCTGTACAAAATGGGGAAAATGATCATCATTTATCAGGCATAAACCAGCTAAACTAAGTTTAGTAAAAAGTAGCTATTTTAAGAAATTCTGCAAAGTGGTTTGAGATCCTTGATAAGTAGATTTACACATTTGCACTGAATCAAGAGAAGCAGATGGAGCAAAACATTAAAATAGTAAAGGAGAGAGGTTACAACTGAGTAAAATGGAAAAAGTGAAAAAAAGAAAAACATGAGGTACAGAGAACAGAGAGGTTGGAAGAGGAATAGGATGATGGAACCAATGATCAATTGGAAGCAATCAAGTAGTAAATGCTGTGGCTCCAGCTCAGAGTTAAAAGAGGAAGGACATCATTAGGATAAAGATGTTTGTCTAGCTACTAAACTGATGAAGCCAAAGACATTTCTGAACTTTGGGATCAGCTGTGGTGATTAGCTTTCTTCAAAGAGCAAAGAAAAAGATAGTGCAATAATGTATGAAAATCAAGAAAGGATTTTTTTTCCTATGTATTTTTTACATCTTGCTTTAAGAGCTACAACCTATCCCAGAATTAAATAATTTGAAGGAGACCACCCATCATTATATTCAATTAGATGAGAATGATAAGTGATCTCAGCCCTCACTTAAGAATCATGTAGTTTTCCCTGCTGTCCACTACAAAGAATCTTCCACTCCTCTACTTCAGGCATCTTGAACTGGCTGATAAACATTAGCAAAGTTTTTGTTTGTTTATCTGTTTGTTTGATTGTTTTTATTTTCTTTCGGTTCCTATACTATGTTTTTCATTATGATCTGCCAATATTCATTTCACATGCCAGTTGTCATGTCTAGGAGTACTGTGTGTTCTGAAATCATTCTCCATGTCCAAATACTGTTTTTACCAGTATTCTTGTTTAATGAAAAAGTAATATAATTTTTTATTACCAAGTTGCTTCTTCAACATTAAAAAAGATATGTAATATCTTTTTCCCTGTTTTAGTGTAACATGTTTTTAGATGGCTGTAAGTCTCTGCTTTTACTGCTGCTGAACAAGATTTCTCTGTTTGCTGTCACAAAAAGATCATTCTTTTCAGTGGTGAGATGCAGCAGCTGATGACAGTCTGAATGAATAGCAAATATGAAAAGAGAAAGTATGGAAAATAATTTTTTCTGTAGAAAAGTATATATTAGACTAAGGCAGGTGAGAAGCTTAGTGACAGAACATACCTTGTTGCAATATTTATCAGAAAATCATCCAGGATGTTTTGAAACATTTTTAAGTTAGACATTCTTAAATTGGGTACACCAATTGTGGACACAGAGGTTTTTTCTGTTGTTTTTTTGTTTGTTTGTTTGTTTTTTGTTTCCACAAACAACTGGAAATCCATTGCAAAATGCTTTATTACACCAAAGAGTTAAGAACAATTTAGCGGGTAGCTTGGCATCCTGTCGCCGTAACCTCTGCCTGCCTGGAACCCATCCAGATAGTTTGTATGAGAAGCCCTTGGACAGGCTCCATTTGTTCCCAGTTCCAACGGTATCATCCAAGAAAGCAACTCTACCGTGTGCCGAGCACCATCAGTTCCTATTAACTTCAGTTTAAGTGAAGGGGCACAGCCCTTCTTAGGAGACACAAAGTAGTGTCAGATCAGATTCTTAAGATGAAATTCAGTTCTTGTGCAGAGCTCTGCAGAAGGTCTGCACAAAGCCTATGTATCATTTAAGTGCCACTTAATTCTTTATAATGGAGCTTGGAGTGGTTTCCAAGAGTCTGATAGTCTTTTTGCTGTCTGTCTGCATAGGGCTGAATTTCACCCCTAGTGAATATATACAGTAAAAATGCAAAGATACTGCCTCAGGAAGTACATTGTATTCCTTTGCTTTGACTAGCGTAACTCAGTTTAAATTACTGATGAAAATTCCTGATAATACGCTGATAAAATTGTGCTATACTTTGTTCTGTAGATTCCATATTTTGTTTCACTGTGACATTCTGCTATAATGGGCAAACTGAAAAGCAGAAATGCAAGAACAGGCATAATCGCACAGATATGGCCATGGCCTGGGCACTGGGAATGCATGTGGCTGCATGTACTCAACAGAAAAATATGCCTGTAAAAACTTCATTTTGTAAAGAAGTGTGAGGGTGCCTGCGTGTCCTGTTCTTTGCAAATGGCCTGCGTGGCAGTGCTTGTTAAGAGGGGAATGTGAGTGTGAATAGTGTGTGTGTGTGTGTGTGTGTGTACAAATATACAACAGTGTCTGGAGGTCATCTCCCCCAAACCGGTCGCGCTGAGAAGGAGGCGTCCGCCGGGCGGCCTGAGCAGTCACCGCCGGGGTGGCCCCGAGCCCCCGGAGAGGCAGAAGAAGCGGCCCGGGGCGGGCGGGCGGGGGGCTCCCGGCGGGCGGGCGGGCGGCGGAGCGGAGCGGAGCGGAGCGGGGCGGGGGAGCCCCGGGCCGGGGGGCGGCGGCGCCGCGGGCTCGGCGGGGCGGGCGGCGCTGCTGCTGCCCGCGGGCGCCGTGCGGAGCTGCCCCGCGCGGGCGGCGGCGGTGCGGGGGCAGCGCCGGGAGCCCGGGGCGCGCCGGGGCCGCGCGGGGCTTCGGCGGCGGCTCCGCGGCGGCGGCCGGGGCGCAGCGCGGGGCGGGGCGGGGGCGGGTGTGTGTGTGCGGGGGTGGATTAGTTATGGAGGAATGTTTAGGAATTTACAAGTTAACATTGTGCGGGTGCCAAGTACTGTGGTTAGCGTTTAGTGCTATTCATATTGATCCTGAATGTATAATTCACTGATTGCCTAGCATTAATAAATTAATAAACCATTTTGATCTTGATTTACTTTAAACTAGATGAACTGAGTAGGTTCCCCTCCTCCCTCACTCCCCCACCATGCAACAATAAGATGTTTGAATTCTCAGGGCCTAAGCTTGTCTGTGCATTTAACACAGAAATGTTTAAAATGTTGTGTTCTGTAAAATTCTCTTGATGTCCTAAATTTGTGTGGATATAGCCAATACCCTGAGCAAGGACTCCATATATTTGTGATATAATGGATAGATCCATTCTGAGGAAGCAACCAAGCAAATACCAAGAGTAATTCACAGAAAAAAGAAATATTTTTTAAAGATTAGTTAAAATTCTATTTCCAGGAAAACCTGCCACTGGAGACAGTAGAGGCAATCTAATATGTATTTTGGAGTTTAACTGACTATTCAGTCTTTCAGTGATTCTTCATATTGTTGAGATGTTGACAGAAACAGCCATTTTGATATGTGAATTGCAAAATGTGTGAATGCAGGTGGGTGAGTTTTGTTGTTAATTTACTGAGCTTTTTCCGTAAAGCACGTAACTGGATGCATGCCTTTCCTCAGGAAGAATGAGACTATTAGCTGTTGCATAGGAGATTTTACCCTTGAAAACTGCTATGATCAGTTCTTGGTAGAGTAGTGCCTATGGACCCCAAGCACAATCCAGATTTATTTATAATATGTGCTATAAAAACTTTGTGAATCTACTTCAAAAAAAAATTGTGGCTATGAAAATTGTTTGGGAGTAATTCCTTCAGTGGTATAAATTGTCTAATGATCAGTGCCAATTCTTATGTAGAGGTTTGGGAGCTAAAGTATTTTTTATAATGAAAATCTTAATATGAATTTCAGATTGAGCTTTCACTGAAATAAATCAGTGTTCATTATGTTGCTAGAGCTCACCAGCAATTGTACTGGGACTGAGGGCGCAAGTTGTTCACATCAAAATATTGGAATGGATTTTATTAAAAGACTTTAAATTATAGTTCTCTTTGTTGCCATGTTCTAGTAGCATTGGGAATTGTATTCTTAAGTAGTTTCAGACAGAGGAAGTCAGGGAAATAGTGATGCTGAATCTCATGTTCAGGTGAGCAGGGACAGCTGGAACTGCTACCAGGTTAAAAAGGCCTGCTTTTAAGCCCCTTGGACCCAAAATTAATTTGGAGCACCATAAGCTTCTTGTACACTTATCTTTCTAAACATTTCCCCTGTGTTTCTTTTTTTGTTGGGTTTGTGTTTGCTGAAGATCTGCTGCATGAGAATGGTGTCACACATCACCATAGGGGAAGACAGTCTGTGTCCTCGTATATGGAATATCTCAGTTGTTCTGCCCTTTTATGCTTGAGCACACTTACGAAGGAATTAAGGTGGCAGAGATTTCTCAAGGTGAAGCCCATTACTATTGAGATCATCTCTGAAGGAACTGAGGACAATTTTCTATGCACTAAGAACCTTATCTCATTCTAGTCTCAGTAAAAGATAAAGTGTTTTGGGGGCCTTAGCCTTACTTAGCATGAACATGTGATACCATTAAAGTGAGCGCACCTCTGTATATGTATTCCAAACTCAACACTCCACCATAAAGTTTTGACTACAGAGAGAGAATGAAAGAATAATGAAATGTTAGGTATTAGTCGTAATGCTTGATACTCTGCCAGAAGGAACTCAGATACTGCAGAGGGGAACACAGACACACACACACAAAAATTACCTTCCCCCCCACTTTCCCTCTCTGAAGAAAAAGAATCTTTGCCTACAGCTCCTCTACAGCTTGTTTAATGCAGTCAGAGCTTTGTTGTTCCAAGATTGCTTGCTACGTGACCTTGAGGAGATTTTGCAGAAACAGCTTGCCAGAGACACCAGGTGCTAGCGAGAGCCACAAAGCATGCAACACGGTGCCTTGCAGTGAGGGAGCTGCCTGGCAACTTCCTTTCCCCTGTAATAACAGTGTAATAAGGTTTATGCTTCAGTCTTTTCCCTCTGCTTACTGTCTCCTTCCCCACAATTTCTTAGCCTTTACCTCCTTTAATATTTGTCCTTCTTACATTCTTCATTCGTGCCCCTAACCATGCCTACTGCTTTGAGGATCACAGTTCCACAGTCACTGCCGTTCCCGTGTTTATTGTAGCTTTTCTCTCACCAGGGTGTCTTTCATGTCTATTTGCTCTGCAAACTCTTTAGGATAAGAACTGTCTGTTCAGGTTTGTACAGGATCTAACACAATGGATCTCAGTTTAAGTCACTTTTGGATATCATAGTGATTAATAATAACAGTAAATCTTCAGTTATTAGCACCCTCAACGATAGGGGGGCGTGGAGTTAGAAAATTAGGTAATTTTTATGTTCTTTTTGCTTACAAGAGGGTTGTCTTGTGTTTTGCTGTTGTTTTTTAGGTTCTATTTTTATTATGAAATTGTTTGACACAGCAGGTGTTGTAAATAATTTTGTAAATTGCCTCAGGCTGCCTACATCATAACCTATGGCTGCATTATCAGATGATGAAAATAGACAACTCTAACAAGAAAGTGTTCAGAGATAAGTGAAATGTGAACCCTTCTGCCAACTGTTCTTGTTCTTTTCTTCCATAGCAAGAATTATCAAAACAAAACAGTGGTGTGAAATGCTTCCATGTTTAGAAGGAGAAGGCTGTGATTTGCTAATCAATAAATCAGGCTGGACCTGCACACAACCAGGGGGACGGATAAAGACAACCACGGTAGGCCACTTGTCTTTATATTACTTCAGCTTCTCTTTCACTGTAGTTTACTAAAAAATAAAGAATGAGATTTTTAATTGTGCTTCAGCACAGATATGTAAGGTCTGATGCCTTATAATTAAATTATATGCCCAAATAGGCTCATTGAAATACATATCTGTGCTAACATAAAGATGAGAAAAATGTATAGTTCCCACAGTTGCTAAGAGTGGGAATTATATACAAGTTTACTTGAAAGAGACTAGTGGTTTATAGAACATTTCTGTTGAGCCTGAAGACTCTGTGGTTTTGCTTTATTATACAAGAATTTTCTTATGCTGAGAAGTGTAGGGCATAAAACTGAACACATCAGTTCAGCATAGTGAAAAGAAAGCTTTCATCAGGAACTGGGTAGGAAATAGTTTTGCTATTCCCACTATACTGAAAAAGCAAGTTTCACAGACAGCTTTCGATGAGACAATGAGTGAGGCCTATGGAAAACATAATAAGAGTGTCCTTCTTTTAGCTTCCTTTTGGTCCTAGTTTGGTGATAAAACCTTCAAATATCTGATACGGTGTCCTGGGTTCACTTGAAGAAATTGTAATGAAGCTGACAGTGTATATGGCAGTGATAGTTTCTGAGGCCTAGATTTCTAGAATATGTTCTCAAACATCAATAATTCTTTGGCTTGAAAAAATGGAAAAGATCTGAAAAGGTGTAATAGAGCAACATTCTGAGAGCTTGCTAGACCTCTTGAAATGACATTTTTCTCACTATAATTTTTTTTTAGGTTTACAGAGAGCTTGATCCTATAAGTGCAATTTCAAGTATATCTCATCTTAAGCTCTACTTGCCATTCTATCATAAAAATACTTATTAGTGAGGAGTAAATTAAGGTGCATCATGCCCTGTACAATTTTTTGTCTAATCAGGAGATAGACACTATGCAAAGCCTTCATTGTTTTAGAATGCCTGTATTTGGGAAAATTAGCATGTTTTCACTTTTAAAAATGAAAGAAGATTAGTGATATATTATGAAATATCTACAAACAAACTTCATGAATTGTGATCACTATTTTGATACTCCTGCATTTGTCAGACATAATTTGCTGAATTGACAGCACTACAGAATTAACTCACTCTTTGAGGTGTTACTGAAATATTATTTACCTTTAGATCTTTTTCATTCAAGTTATGTAATGGTGACATAAAAACAAAGGTAGAAAATAAATGTTTGAAGTAGTAACAGGAACTTCCAAGGGCAAAGAGACCTAATATTATGATCACTTTGGCATACCAAAAATAGTGTCTTAAATCTCATGAATGCAGTATTTTCTATACTAAAGGTAAAGCAGAAAACTCGTGTACTGTGGCACATTTCCAGTGATCCTTACAGTTTTTTATTTGATGTTTATGCTAATGACTGAGTAATGTAAGCAAACAGAAGATCTATGCTTCGGTATCTATCTTTAACAAAGTGATCCAGACTCAGTTTATATCCTTTCGGGTTTAACACCAGAAGCCCAATTTTGAACTCTTAGTTGTTTGCGTAGCCCTTTATTACTACTGACATGAACGGAATTACTCATGATTTTGATTAACATAAATAAAATCATAATCATGTCCCATCTTGTTAAGATTATGGCTATAGCAAGTGCAATGTTATTAAGCATACTCTATCCTACATGGAGATCGGTGATCCTACATCGGTGAGGAGAGGTTCAGCCAAGAGCCAGCTGTAGAGCAGCTCTGATCATAAGCCATGATATAACTTGAAGCAGCTTTCAACAGTTGGTATCACATATACAGACACATGAACACACACACACAGTGCTTTTCAGTCAAGCCAAACTAGCAACTCAGAGTGTTTCAAGAAGCTCTGAATCCAGAAGGATGGTGTGTAGAGGGGGCAACAAAATAAGAAACAACCCCAAGCTGTAATACACACTATTACTAAAATCAGAAATGTATGTTTGGTCTGTGGCTGCTTGGTTGAGGAGTAAGGGAAATTTTGGAAAACTGTGTCTTACATTATTAACCCTATGCAGTGCATGCCTATGATAAAACCCATTTAAAAACAAACAAACAAATCGTCAAACAAATAAACAGAAATACCAAGAGGCATAATTTCTTATAGCAGTATTCTTAGGTCAGCAGCTGCTGTTGCAGTCAAGTAACTTCTATAAGCAACACAGCCGAGCTGCCTGGCCAATGCTGGCACCTAAGTATAGCAGAAGGGATTAGCAGTATCCTGGGAAGGGCCAGAAAAGTGATCAGAAACCTTGGGGTAGTTAATGTCCAAATATATTAAGTGTATTACTACACATTAATTGTCTAATATTCAGTTGAAATAATTCTTGACCATATCTCCAGTAATAGAAGAGTGAGGTTCTTAATTTGTTAACTTTCAATTTGGACACACTGTTGTTAATCTAATATTTTCAGGCCTTTCCTGCAAATGAGAGTTTGTACCTTGAAGATACTTAGCAGCAGGTCTTGTATTATCATAGGGGTGATACATAACGTAGCGGAGACATCACTGTTTGGTAAATGCTGAAGAAAATCATTTGCTACCTTCCTAAAAGCAGAACAGTATTGAACTCTGATGGACTGGAAGCAGCTGTCATGATGATACCAACTCTTACATTCATTTCAGATGTCTGTGTAGAAGTACAGCTTTTAAGTATTGGTATTAGAAGTAGCACATGAAAAGGTAATAGTGGTGGAAACCTTGTCCAGGAAATGAGTCACTTTTTGTGTGAGAATATACTTTAGGATATAGAGTTAAACGTGCTTCTGCCAAAAAAAAAAAAAAAAAAAAAAAAAAAAAAAAAAAAAAAGGAAGAAACAAGATTCTCTCCATAATGAGTTCAACATTTAATGTTTTTTTTCTATGAAAACGCCAAGCAAACAGCAAATGAAAATACCCTTTTCTCCAAAGTGTAAGTGCAATTTCCATAAGTTGCTTGGAAAGTGCTTGCTGCCACTCTATGCTTTGTGTTAAAATTGTTTAGACTTTCTGTGCAGAGCCAGATTTTTTTCAATGCCTGGCACTTTTTGTAATCACCACTGAAAATAATGCAACCAAATCAGAATTCTCTCCTCACATGAGTAGCAGTGTTTTTTATCCATTTTGTGTTCACTTTGCACAGCTATAAATGACTACACAAGGTGCAAGGCAAAGGAGAATCAGACTCAAAGTAAACTCTAAATGGATCTGGATGTCACTTCTGCCCTGTCATCCTTTCTACAAGGTGTGAATGAACCAAGGATTTTTCATCTGCTAAGAGCCTTTTAGAACTGAGGATTGACTGGGCTTACTGCCAATCTAAATATTAAGCAGTCGACTGTCAATACAAGGAAACAATATGGCAACTTGTAAAAGAAGATGCTTATAAGAGAAGAAAGCAAGCGAATACTACACAATTGTTAGCACTTTGAACATACTAAGCACTTTCATATAACAAATGTCCCTACAGTCATTTTGAAATCACCTGCTTTAAAAAAAATTTGTTCTACTTTTGCTGTTCTTTTTACTCATTCAATTATTTTTAAAAAGGAAGCTATTCAATTTTTTCCAAAAAGTATGTAGCTTCAATAGTGCCAGAATATATGTCTTTCCCCCTCCCCCAGATATTGCTGCTCTTTTATATTTCAAGTACAAAACTTGCCAGTGTCTAAATGAGAAGATACACAATGTATTGGCTTTACAGGGGAGATTAATTTTAGCACCAGAGTGTATATATGTTGTCAATGATCCATCACTACCTAATTGTTACTTAATTAATTCCTTCTTCTACATGATGTGATTTCAATGCATGGAGCTTAACAGAACATTCATGCGCCAGTTCCTCAGTAGCTAACCTTTCTAAACCTTTGCGATTTTACTGCTAAATTAGCTGAAGTGGGAAATTAAGAAATGAAGAAGCTAAGAGAGAGCTCACAGTGGATAAAAGGTGTAATTACTCTGACATGGAGCTGAGTGCTTAGCTAGTAAAATTTACTAAGGATCTAGCTTCACCAAGGGACGTGACTTCTTTAATAGAGTTTACTTACACACAGAGCAACTTAACATTCCTTGCCATTAATATAAATGACACGCTGGCTGGGTTGGAAAGGCAGTTTGTTCCTTACTCTGAGAAATACCATAGTTGTTTGTATTGGCTGCAATTTAAATGAAGTTTTTTCTGCAGATCTTTATCATACACAGTTGTATGATAAAGATAAATTAGATAAGATGTACTAGCTTGTTTTTCATCATTGATTTACCAGCAATGTGTCCTCATTCATATTATTTCTTTCAATTTTCAAAGTAAAAAGAAATATATATATACATATGTTACATATTTGTAACATACTTGAGGATTTACTTTCTTTTAGACTGAAGACCTGGAAATGTCCTGAGGCCATGGTCTAGTGGTCTGAGCTTGGGACTGGGAGCCAGAAACTCCTGAGCTCTAATCCCGGCTCTGACAGTGACTTCCTCTGTGGCCTTGGGTAAGTCACTAAACATCTCTGCCTCAGTTTCCCCAGCAGTAAACATAAAATTAACTTTCCTTAACTACCTAGCCCAGTGAATTTGGAAGTCCTGAGTTCATATTTTAAGAGGTTTATAAATTCAAAGTAAATTAAAAATACAAATAGTTATTTATAAATGTTCTTGTCAGTGATATTTATGTTGTTTTTAGGTACTCACATAACTCTGGCATTCCTGTACTTAGCCTCTGCTATATCCTGATCTGAATATTTCTAGGTGTGTATTTCACATCACCAAAGGTCAACTGATTTCTTTTGGTTAAGCTGTTTTGGGGAGTTTGTTGATGTTCCCCCAGTGTCATTTTTGGACATCATACTCACCCAAATAAACCTTCACCCTTTACCAGATTAAAGCAGTGGAATGAATCAGGCATGCCATGCCATGTCGTGGCAAACACGCCCTTTTGTATGTGGAGTGACAGTTTATGGAACAGATACATTATGCATTTGATCCACTTATCAGCAGTTCATCCACCCAGTTCCCTCACTGACCTAGCTGTAACAGGAATACTACATACAGACCAAGAGTACAGAGAGTATTTTTCATAAAGTTGGTGTACCCCTTCATCCTGATCCAAAGATTTGTCATAAGAAACAAGCAGGAAAATATGATCCTGAATTTTCCATTACTCATGGCCAAGATGGTTCGGGGATCAGAATCTTTAGCTGTATTTAAGCTGAGTGACCAGAATGCTTGTCCATATATATACACAATAGTAAGTCCCTATCTCTTCTCAATCTTTTCTTTTTTTTTTTCTCTTTGTGGCCCTCATCATAATGGCATGTGATGCCTTGTGAGGGATGTTCTCACCAGTAGCAGAGGTATCAGGGCTCTATAAGACACCCTTATGTGGTGAGACAGATAATTTCCTCAGCTTGATGCTCTTTCTGACCATCATTGGTCATGCTCATTCTGAATTTCTTGCTGGAAGTCGAGTTTAAGAAATGTCGCAGTCATTAATGTTACTACAAAATGTCTATGTTCTTAACATCTGCTGTCAGTTGTCTAGACAATCATAATCTCTGAGAGCATTGCTTCATCAAGCATTATGTATAACATAGGCCTCTAGGAATAACACAGGTCTTGGTAGGGTGGTCCTGAAATTGCACCCGTGACAGGAGTTCTTTAAGGTGTGTGGTCTACATGTGTAGTCAGTTCCTGCTCTCTCTTTCTCTTTCCTCCAGGGTCTTTCCCAGCATGCATCTGCAGTTAGAGTGAACTTCCCTATATTTGTTCTACAATATGTGTTCATACACTAAGTTGAGGAAGGGCAGGACATGAACATCTCTTCTGTAGATATTGTTAAGTTTAAAAACTCATGATATTTGCATATTTGAGCATACTTATGTACTGCCAGAACTAGATTACTGATAATTAACCTCACATTCTGAAATAATTGCATATCTACAGAATCAACTCTAGACATGATTTAACTGAACCTTATAATAATATTTTTGATTAATTTGATATTCCTCCTAATAGTGCTAGCGTTGAGTTTTGTATTATAAGTGAAAATATCTGTTCTTGATATGTCACATCCATGTGTTCTATTGTACACGCTGTAGATTTGTATCACTGGCAATTAGATTCAACTAATTATTTATTCCATGGCTTTCAAGAAATGTCTGTGCTGTGAACAGAGTTTCCTTTGCTTTAACTCTGTACAGTCGTGTCATCATTTACGTATAGGTCATCATTCTAGTACTGGGAGTGGATTTCCTTCTGTTAATTTTGAAGCAAGTTACATTTGTGTTGGATGTCTTACATCTCTGTGAGGTAAAAAGCTGTGTTTCTAACCCTTGTTTTAGATAAGTGTAACAGTTTGAGACAAGCTTAAAAGAAAAGAAATCGCTTCTTTACTGTGAAGGTGATTGAACACTGGAACAGATTGTCCACCGATGTTGTGGAGATATTCAGAACCCGGGAGATATTCAAAGCCTGCCTGGACATGGTCCTGGGCACTCTGCTATGGGCAACCTTGCCTGAGCAAGGGGTTGGACTAGGTGATCTCCAGAAGCACCCTCCAGTCACCTTCTTTGGTTCTGTGATTTTGTAGCACAGCAGCTGAGGGCCACACAGGATATGCTAGGTCACAGGATGGCTATGTTAAGCCACTAAATCCCATTCCTCATCCGCTAAACCTGGCAGTTTCATGCAGTGTTGCCCACTCCTGCCACTCCTAAAGTGGTTTGGTATGATTTGTGATAGATTGACATTTGTCTGAAAGTTCTAATTTCTTGTATGAATATGAGAACATAAATTTTAATTTAATAAGTGATTGCAAAAAGAGACTATTTGGGAAAACAAACCTGAAGAATACGCTGCAAATTCTTGATTCATTGTGAGTAACCTAACAGACTGTTTTTTAAAAGTTGATTCAGAAGATGCTCTCTGCCGTGTAGATGAACTGGAGAGGACTGTAGGATATGTTGGATATATGGAAGAAAAATCTGATTTTGATAATGCAACTGGGGAGAAAAAATGGGAAAGCTTCAACACAGAATTTGAGAAATAGTTCTGTGTTTTTTTTTTTTTTTTTTTTTTTGATACTATTTTCTCACATTATCCACAGCTAGTGTATCAGAGGTTTTAATCCACTAGTCTCCAATTCAGTATTTTTGGGGCATGGACGTAGTAGCTACCTTAAAATTCAAGATAAAAGACTAAGCAGAAAACATTGTCCCCAATTTATGGTTCAGATCAATCAACAATGACAAAAGATCAGAGATCTCAGATTTTCTTCATTGTATATTTTTATGTAGCCTATAAAATTTCTTTCTTAATCTTTAAGTATAGAGCAGGAAAAAAATATTGCAACTACAAGAACAGAAATAAACTTGTGGGATTTTCTTTTTGACACTATAAATCAAAGAGTGTATAGTTATATACTCATGGTTTTTGATGGGCATTTAGTGGGAAACAATGACGGCTGCAAACTGGTGTGTCATATTAACATCAAGAATTTAAAATGATACTAAAAATATTATACATCAATTTCGCACAGTGTGAATATTCATGGTACAAATGTTAGAAGACAAATCTGTTACACATATATATCTATTTTGAAATATTTCTTTCTTGAGAATGCCCTCAAAATGTTCTGTTAAATCATGCAAAACAAGCTATAATTCTTGGACTGAACAAAACAGTCAATGAATAAAGAACATGAAATAGATGTGATAGTACAGGAATTTTGATAGTTCTTTTGATGCATTATTTTTTAAAATCACTCTTGAAAATTTATTCAGGAATGCCTATCCCATTGGAAACTGTCATTTCAACAAGAAACTGACTGAAGTTGAGGAGCTTTAAACCACACATAATAATAGTTTTAAAAAACTGCATTGATGTAGGTCAAGGTGGCCCAGGAAGTGACAGATTTGAGAAAGGTATAATTTTATTTTATTAGAAATGTTTTCAAAAGCATAAAAGATATTAAGTCCTTAAGTGATATTGAAAATATGTGGAAAGCAGGCACATAACAGACATTTGTGTTTTTCTATATTCTCCTGCTACATTTTCATTAAACATCTGGAATATCGCTCTGATACTTAGCAGCATTATGTCAGCACACAAGTTTCTTTACCCTGGGAGCAGACCTCAAGGATAATGTTGGCTGTTTATCAATCTAGTTAGCTCCTACCTGTGAGAGTTTGTTCTCATCTACTTTTCCTGTTCACATGCATATAAACATCTAGGGTATGCAGGAAGGCAATTCGACTTGCAGAGTTACTGTAACACGATAATACCGTGGTGAGACTTGTGTTTCATTAGACATAAGCCATCTCATTACACGACTGAGACAGAAGGTTGGAAGTGAATAAGACTAGCTGATACTTGATCCAAATAAAACCAGGCAATGAGGGTGGGACAGGAAAACAAAGCAGCAAGATATAGAGGAATTGGACCTTTGTTTCAACTAAAAGTGCAGCTTCATGGTAGCCTAAATCCATGTAATTCCAGACTGCCCCAGACCCGTCCTCACTTCCCCCCCCCCAGCTATACATGCCTGACTTCTCTTATGGGTAGACACTAAGTGCTTTTGGAACTGCCTGGGAATGCCAAACAAGAATCACTGTTTTTGCCAGGTTAATTTTCAGCCACATCAAATCCTGAATACAGTCCTCCAGACTTGCACAAGTACAAATGCTGCCTCAAGGAAGGGATGGGAATACATAGTTTAGGTGGAAGAGGGAGTCGAACAGGACTGAAACAACTCAGATACAGAGCAGTTCAAATTATCTTGGGCCAAAGCTGATGGGATATGTGCACCTTTATCTACACAGTTCCAATGCCTGCTGGGCCATCGGCAAGTGCTGCTGGGTATCTAGTTAGTTCTTTCAGCTAACACCACCGTGCTTCCCCATTTCCACTTAGTGAAGAATTATAAAAGTTGTCTCTGAGGTGTAAAGCATTCCTTTCCTTCATAGGGAATACCTTAATGTCCCCTGCCCTTATTTGGGGGGGATATACTCTAAGATATTTGAAAGCCCATATCCTAAACTGTGGGGGATGCTGTGCTATTCTAGAGTGGAGACGTTAAAGATAGCTTCTCTGCTCTCTTGTACTGGTCCACTATTCCTCATTTGCTTTAAAGCATATATAAACACAGACATTATATTTTTGAACTATAATGCAGTCCCTATGTGAATAACATGGTAACCGATTGATTTCTGAATAAATATTTATTTCTGCTGATGGATATTGGACATCTCTATTTAGAGTATGAAAATTTGGATGTCACATAAAACTCAGAGATATGAATAGGGTGTTCCTATGGTAAAAGACTGTCTTCGAGGAACATTCTTAGATCTAGCTGGACATGTGATAATGCAGCTGAAGACAGCTAGCAAAGAGCCAGTTCTGACCAGTGAATCATGAAAATAAGGTAGTGGCGGGGGGGGGGGGGGGGGGGCGGAGGGAGGGGAAGAGCCTAGTCATCAGTGAAAATTAGGTATTTAATTTCCTTGTGTAGCTAAAAAGAAGTTAGCTGAGATCTACAGAGGGTTTAACTGAGCTGTAAGATTTGGATGTCTAATGCAAATAAGCAAAACCTGAAATCTTATGGTAGGTGTCAAACTTACAGATGATGCACTTAGGGAGGAAAGTGCATATGCCCATTATTTTAACTACTTTTCTTTAGTACTTTCTCTAGTACCTGAGATGTCTATCTACTCCACAGACACCAAGGAAGCAAGATAAGGACATTCACCAAGTATCTTTACAGGGCAGCTAGAGCGGGTTGTGACGCTTCTCCGTAAATCATACTGCCTGCCAGTGTATCCCAGATCAGGCTTCTTTGCAGTCCTTCTTTTAGAAACTCCTATGCAGAAAGAAATTAATGGATCCAGAAGGAGGAAATAAATAAAAAGGAATCAGAAGGGAAAGGAATAGAAAGAAGGGAGCAGGAAGCACTGAGTACTGATCCAACTGCTGCTTATGCATTGTTTTAAATGAATTATAAATATATTGACCCTGGAGGAGGGACTCCTCCCTTCTGGTCATGTTTTTGTGCTGAATTCAGTTCTGCCCTGGTGACTTAGGCATGCTATAGGTATTTATAGCAGCTAGGGATCCCCTGACTACTTTGGCAGATTTTTGGTTCTGATGCACTCATCTCAGATAGTATTAGAGGTTAGTCCCTTTGCTTCTCAAACCAAAGCATTTTTGAATATCTCAGGAACTCCTACTCAGGTCTTCATGAGATTTAGTATCCTGTGTCATCTCCCCCAAATATTTTTTATTTGAATTTAGGTGCCTTGGGTGCATGGTCAGAATCACTCATCACTCTCTGGAAGTTTGGCAACTAAAATCTAAGTTAAGACTTAAGTGCAATTTAAAAGAAAGATATCCATAAGAATTGAAAAATAATGAAAAAAATCCCAAAAGAAGTTAAAGTGATGATAGCTCCCATGTATATGTAAAAGCACATCCCAGTCCCAGAGGAAAATCAGAGAAAGCAATCAACACATGTACGAAAAAAAAAAGCACAAAATTTGTTGAACTGACCAAAATGGTGGCTAATAGGGGAGCTAAAGATGAAGTGAGTAACAATTTATGCCTGAGTCAAGATAGTAACATCATAGAGAAAGAGGAAGCATATCAGGTTACCTGTAGAGACAAAAATATGGATAAATAAAAATTTAGAGGGAAAAAAAAAGCAATTCAAGCTGTGGAATAGTTTCTCAGAGCTGGAAATTCCGACAGTATTTCAGTTCAAAGCTAGCTTGGTCAAAGACCTAGAAAGTGTACTCTGGGCATCAGTTTTGTTTCGTTAAGATAGAAAACACATGAACTGATTGGTCTCTTGGTATAACCAACTGTAATTTTTTTGATTATTTTTAAAGGTCTTGTAAAAGCTATTGTGAGATTGCTTGTGGTACCTTATGAGGGGAAAGGCTGTGCTGTTCTGAGTATCTGAGACAGCTCTGAGTCAGACAGATTTAGTCTTTCTCATAGTGATTAGTTGTCCATTCAACCAGGCAGCAGTCTGGTCACAAAAACTTGATACTATATTATACCATGGAGTAATACTTTAGACTGAAAAAGTATGGATGGTTAGGGTTCTTTTCAGTATTAAGTCAGTCCTATCCGTCCTGTAGTCAGAATTCAGTCTTCAGTAGAATGACTATATGATCACAGAAAATTTGGACTTGGAGCAGTAAAAAATGCTCAGAGTCTAATCTTAAAAAAAAAAAAAATTTTTTGAAGTTATCTCCACAAAAGTACAGGAAACAATACACAGAGAGTATGTGGAAGATATTCCCAAAAGGCAGAAAGAGCTCCCTTCCTATACAGCTGAAGTCATTAACAATAACAAAACAGCTAACTGACTGTTTTGAAATAATGTGAGAATCAATAAATCTCCACGTAGGCCAGATCTCTGAGTACTTTTCTATTCCTTTTATTTTTTACTCACTCTTTCTCCATGAAATCTTGAGAATCTCTGTTTAGTGTAGTTTTACTCCTACAGAGTATTTCTTGTAATTGTTCCAAATAAAAAAGAATGTGATATTCTATAAGAAATGAAATGTCATATATGTAAAAGTTTTAGGGGTCATGAAGAAACTGATACATAGTTCTCATAACAGTATCAGGTAGCCTTCTGAATCTATGTCCCTCTAGACAGTCCTTAAAAGAGATAGTCACCGCTCTGAAGATACTTGGACTGGATAGGACAAGGATGAATGATGATGTTTGTTATGCTGACTCACTGATATATTTTATTGGGGGTAGTATTTTGCAGACCTCTGGAGTAATTTCTTATCTTACACATGAAGTGGGTAATACAACTGGAGAATGCATTTGGTCATATCTTAAGGTGTGGTACTACCTCACATCACAGGATAAGAGATTTCTGTAGCTAAGAAATGTGCAGGGCTACTTTGGGTGAAAGGGGAACATTCTTTGTGTAACATGCTGCGGTGGGGGACGTATTGTTCTAGTTTGGGAAAGAATCAGGTACAAGTCATTTTCATGAGTTCACTTGGCCTGTGAGATTGACACATCTAGGGCTTCGACAAAAACACCAATTTTGTGATCAGATTTATTTCTGAATTTATTAATTTGACTTGAATTCATAATTAGGCACAATCTAAGTGTCTGAGCCTAGGGCATGAGCCAATGTGCCCAACTTTGCTATCCAAACAGAGAGGTAAGTGCTATCTAGATCTTCATCAGGACATTGAATTTTCTCTTTCCAGTGGCTATACAGACAACTCAGGTATCTCTAGAAGACAGTTCAAATCTCTTCAGGCTAGTTTTCATCCAATGACAATTTAAAAGTGTATATATGTTTCAGCAAGATAAGTCTGTAGCCTCTGTTTTAATCCCCTTTGAGTGTCTTATCTACTCAGCTTGGGCAGCCTCTATCCTGTCTGCTCTCCATCATGATTCATGATTTGTATTCCTTCCTGCACAGTGGCTTAGCTCTTGGAATAAGAGTGAAAAGTAGTCAGATTCAGGTCATTTGCCTGGTGATCATGGCATTTTCCTGGGATGTAGGAGCTAGAGATTCAATCCCCTTTCCTCTAATTAGGCCATAAAGCCTCGGTTTTCTGCCTCCTAGATGTATGGTCTAATCATTAGTTTAATAGTTAGGCAAAAGATGAATGGGCCTATTGTCATCATCTTTAGTTACCCACGGGTAGAACCATATGTTTTCTGACTTCTCCTAGTGGCTTAGTGGTTCATATTCTGGTTTGTCTAAATCTGGGGGATAACAGAGGGGCTTTAAGTGTCCATCTCAGAAAACTCACTTCTAAGTATGCATCTAAGTATGAAGAATTTAGAATTTCATTAAAATTTAAAATTCAAGCTAATTTGAAATACCTAGTAAATTTAAGTCCATAAAGACATGGTAATCCAATCTTTGGATTAGATTCTGCAGGTTTAGATGCTTATGTCCTAACCTAAGGATTTAGGCAGGCTGCGTCATTATTTGTGTTGTTTGTCAAATAACTATTAAAGGACTTTCTTCTCAGACTATTGAAATTTGTCAACAGTAAGTTGCTATTTATGGAAGAAAAGTTCTTGGAGTCATTAGTAAAATGGCACCCAGGCTCTGGCATATCCAGGCTACCACAGGCAATCCAGAGCATCAGACTTACATATATAGAGATGGGGTCATGTGTTTAGTGCAGAACTGGGAAGTGTTGCAAAAAGCATTTGTGGGAAGCAAATTCCAAACATTTAAATTTAATGACTAGGTTTAGTTTTATAGCCACATTTTACGTCTTTTTTTTTTTTTTTTTAAGTCAAATCATCACATGGTGCTGTCACTCCATGGAACAATTTGACCTGGAGGAGGACAGCCTTTCTTTCACCTCCATTTCATTTATTCTTTGTGTTAAGCATATACTTGCACTGTTAAGGTATGGAAGTCATCCTGTTTTCAGTAGGTTTTATTATATTAAGCATAATTCCTTTCATCCCTTTTATTCCTTTGTGAACTGCTGTCTTATTCTTCTCATCCTTGGTATAACTAATTCCACTGAAATAAATAGAATTACATCACGAATGAATTTATCTTCATATGTAGTAATGCTAGCTGTTAGGTCCTCTAATTACAAAATACATGCTTTTTTGAACTGTTTTTCTGTCATCTCCATCATTAATCACTTCATTCTTCTTCAAAAGTGGTAAGAATATAAGCTCTCTGTCAGGTGTTTGTAATGATACCACTGAGTCAGACCAAGAGTACTTTGGCAGCATACTATCCAGCTACTCTACTCAAGAGAGTGTGAAAATGTCTCTACCTGCATTATTCAAATGGTCATGCTCTTCTGATATGTTGTCGGTTGGCTATAATGAGACCAAAAAATATACTTAGCAGTACACAAAACCAGTCCCATTCCATATCACAGAAGTCACAATTTATTTTTCATTTAGGAAAATCAAACAAAAAATGGACCAAAACTTCCTGACTGTAATTTTGTGTCTAACATGTACTTGTTTTGGATTGAACAAATAAAATCAGATTCTAATAAATGGATAGATATATTGTCTCTTTAATTATTAGCTTAAAGGAAGTGAAGGAAACTGACTAAATCATATTCCCTGCAATGTAGACATCTCAATGAAGGCTAGGAATGAAGTGTATTATATTGCATATATATACTAAGTGTGTCAAATTAATGAGCTTTAAAATGAAACAAAAAATTCTGGAGTGTTTCCTAAAGTGTTGCAGGAGTTGCTGACAAGGCAGTTTATGTTTGAGTGTTATTCCTGTTAGAAGATACAATACTGAGCACATTTGTCAGCTTCTAATAAAATTGCTGAACTATCAGGAATTTGCATAAAAATAACACAGTTTTTAAAAGGAAAACAAACAAAAAATAGATATGCACAAAACATCTGCCATAGAAATGTCTGTATTCATACAAAGAATTCTGCCATGAAACCAAGCATTGCATAAAAACTTGGCACTGTAGCTTAGAAGAGTATTATAGCTAGGTTGTAAAGAGTAAAATATCTGCACATCAAGGTTTATGTGACTTTTCAAGGAAATCTTCATTGCGATGTTGTAAAGCTTAAGCAAAATCATATAATCTGGCTGAAAAAAATTACTTATTTGCAGTTACCAGATGTAAAAATAATTTGTTATGTAGTGTATTATACATTACAAATTTAAATATGTGATTTTAGTTGTAAAATTGTTCTGTGAACAGTGGGACTAATGAAGTCATGTTCTTTATCCCCTGCAATCCCAACTAGTTTTCCTCAGTGCCACCCAAAACTCCGAGAGTCTCAGTCCTTCTCAGAACCTGAAAATGTATCTAGTTCCCTCGTGTGTCCTCTCCTTCCCCTCACTGCTATATCATGTGCTTCTTCCCAGCTAGGAAGTACTATCAGATATCCTACTTATCATATTTGACCTTCTGTTTGTGTGAACACTGATTTGTGCTGGCTATATATGCTGACTGACCTTCCAGCTGCAATTCTTCCCTCAGCAGGACCTTTAGTAAGCATTAATTAATTGTTAGTAATTTGTTTATTCTGCACTGATGCCAAACTTTCAAACTTTCAGGGAATTACTAATTCTGCGGTCTCTATCAAATTTAGTTGAAAGTGATTTACAGGCTCAAAAAGTTAATAACTTGAAAAGAGCCTATTAAACATCAGAAAACAGATTAAAAATGTAGAATAGTGAAGTTAGTGTGTGTTATTGTTGATATTTTCAGATTGATTTTTATGGACTGATTTTACAAGTATCACATGCTTTTCAAGTCCAAAGTTGTCACAGCTTTGCTGGTGGAATGATCCACTGAAAAGGCTTAATGGAGCTCACAAAGGTATTATAAATATCTCCTACATTTTTTTATGAGGCCTTACTCTGGGCACAGACTACTCATAAATCATGTATAGTTTGTAAAATTTTTGCTGGCATCAACAAGACTGAAGACATAACTGTACTGTATTGACTACAGCATCAAATAAGAATCTTGGTACAGCTTTGAAATTGTCAGCATGCCGCATTAATAAAATTGGAACGAGTTTCTATATGTTAGTTCAAGAATAGCCCTGTAATTCTACTTTCAGGGAGTAGAATGTTCCCAGATAACATCTCTCATAAGATGTGTTTTCCTTTTTAATGATTTTAGTGCTGACTTACGAATGCAGAGCTAGATAATTCTTATATCAGGAATATAGACCTTTACCCACTTGTAAGCACATATCTTTATGCATGAAGGCATCTTTTGTAGACGCTACAGGCTCAGTAGCCAGCCTCTGCTCCTCCACAGCCAGGTCTGGCATAGCTCTGTGGTCCAGCCGCAGGCAGCTTGACCTTTATATGCTGTCCACGGTGCTCATCTCTTCTAGGGCAGTCAGCAAAAGGAGCAGAAGTGAGCTAACACATCAACTTCATATGCTTTTTTCTCCTCAATGTGGAAGCAAGTTTCAAGCAAATCTGAAGGCAGTGAGATCACCAAGTAACAATTACTGAAAAATATTTTCTCTTCAGTTATTCCTTTTCCTTGAGAAAAGGTTAAAAACCCACTTACGTACCTTATTTGCTGGTAGCAGGTGGTGAGGTTTCCTCTGAGTCTCACTAGATATGGAAGAGCAGAATTTGTAGAGTTTATTTCAGTAACATTCTGTTGGCCGGCACTGAGTATGTAAACTTCGTCATACTGCACTCTTTTGTACTTACTTTACTGTATTATGTAAGAAAAATCTAAGGACTTCACCACTTAGCATCAATGACCAAATTGAAGTGACAGATTTAGTACTCTTTCAAGTTCTCTGCATTTGGTTATGTTCTGATTATTATCGTTTTTTTTCCTTAGTATGTATATGAAAAGGTCTCTTACTGGTGAATAATCAAACCTAGTAGAACTTTAACCTTTTCAATAAACGATCAACATCCATGAAAATAAAAAAGAGTTCTGTAAAAGCACATATTGTGAGACAGAGATAATATTGCTCACAAATTATATTCAAGCAGGTTATTCTGAAGTGGCTTATTATCAGTGCTGAAAGAAGCTGACAGGTTATATTTCTGCTTTTGCTGATGCTATCTTTGGGTACTATGATTTCTGGAGAAATCCCTTTCAAACCCAGTATTTCATTAGCAGCCAATAAAAGAAGGAAGAATAAGATCCCAGAGCAAAAACTATTAACAAACCTGCAGAATAGAAGTAATGTCTGTGCTTGTAGCATTGCCTGTAGTTTATGCTTCAGTAGAAAATTTTTTGGTCCAGCATCTCTCTTAGCTCCAGCATCTCTCTTAGCTCCAGAAATCTTCACATAGCTCTTATGCCATAATTGTCATCATGGAATGGGATCGTTTCCTGGTTCCAGGGAGAAGATTCATGGTAACAGGAGAAGGAACTGAGTGGAGAGAACTTAGGTAGAAGCAAAATACATTATTACTAAACTCTTCATGCATACCAACCCTCTCTTCAAAGTTTCCCAGAACATCTTGAAAGTTTCCTGGAAAATCTTAGACTGCTTTGATTGTTTTGTTCAGCATTTTGTGAGCAGACTTCATGTATGTCCAGGGATAGACTATTCTTTAGAAATCTCCAGTAGAATTGAAATGAAATGTGGACTATTCTTTAGAAAGCTCCAGTAGAATTGAAATGTGTAAAAAGTGTTCAGGAAGACTGTAGCTAGAGCAGAGTGGGGACACCTTTATGCTTACGATCATGGAGGCAACAGATCATGGGGATGTATGAATCAATGATTTCTGAGAGCAGAGTCCGTATTTTCATTTTGAATACTGACATCCTTTACCTCGTAGAGAAGTAAAACAAAAGTCTGAGGAGAACCTTCATGGGAATTTTTCATAGGAGTGTGTATTTTTTATATACATATTTTAGGGTAAAGTAAGTAGCCTCTCCCCTTTTATTTAATGTGATTCTAGTTACAGCAACATACAGTAGACTCTATCTCGTGAAGTTCCTGCTCAGGAAAAGTGCTGGTAGACCAAATTGATAGGATGAGATTAATTTCTAGCTTATCTGTGCTCCCTTTACAGAACATGAAGAGAGACAGGTTGAAGATAAATGGGATGAATAACCTTGTGGATGTACCTGACTCTCTTCGTATACTATAGAGGGATAGCAGACACAAGCAAAAACTAAGTGGCAGAGTTTGGTGAACTGTTTCCCACCTTTACAATTGTAACTTTTTTTAAAGTAAACTATGAAGATTAAAATGTTGTCCTGCATTCAGAGGCCCTACTGGGTCAAGAAGCAGTTTCAGCTTTTGTTGAATGTGCTTTGTTTTTCAGAGGTCACAATAAGTTCAGTTCTCTCTGTGCCTTAGAAACCTGGAAACCTACGTTCTAATCATCTTTGACAGGATGATGGACTTTGAAGCTGAAGACCCACCTGAGCCTTTCATTTATAAAGCACACAGATTCTGGCTACCAAAATCTTGCTTAGGTTCTGTCTGTTTGGGTGAACATGTAAAAGCCAAATGACAACAAGTTGGTGTCATTTTTCTCCCAGAACAAGTTAGTTAGGAGACATAAAATAGAGATTAAGAAGATAATGTTTTCTTCTTAGAAATGAAAATTATTGATACTGAGGTCTTAGAGCCTGTTAATGCCAATATCCCTTGGAAAAAGCTCTTATTTAATAGGATATCATTTCATCTCCACCAAGACATCTAAATCAAATCACCATTGTTATTTATTGATTGATTACAGTGATTGATTGTACAATGATACAATGTTTACAGTTTATTCCTTAATAACAATAATCATTGCCATCTTTCTTGAATCTTCCTGAGAACAATATAACAATGATATCAACTATCCCATGTTTCCTAAGCTGGTAAGTGAATACTCTGCAGGCAACTAATGAGTGATCTCAGGATGTAAGTCCAACATTTTCTACATTGTGTATTCAATACTTCAAGGTATGGTAAATACAAATCCTATAGTATCATCTGCCAGCTGAAAGATTTCATCTTCCAGACAAATTTCAAATGAGATCGTTATTGGTCCATAAACACCTACTGATGCTCTCAGTTGAGGGCTTGCTCTAGATTTCCCTTACCACTTTATCTTGAACAGCGTTTTAAGTATAAGTAATCTCATTAACACTCTGAGTACTCTGAAGATAGGACAGCCTTAATAAGGTCAATCAGAGAGCTTTCATCTACCGTGTATGAAGTGCAAGGCTAATCATTTGAGTCTGATTTTGTTAGATGATAAAGAAGGTGCAGCGAGCCAGTGGGCTTCCCAGTCTGACAGACTGCTGCTCTTCCGGAGCTCTACCCCTTCAAGAGCCTGTGCAAGTTGACTTGACTTAACTTGGCTTGACTTGATTGCAAGAGCAGTTTACTCTTTATCAGGGGGGGATGATCTGTCTTTTACAGTCCTGTGGAAACAAAATCGCTCAAATTAGGATGAGAATGAGGAACTCAGGGAGAACTAGAAATACATAATCAATCCGAGAAGTTTAACAGCTACAGTTCCTTTCATAAAGAATGTATTTTTTGCTACTTTGTTTGCTTTCTATATTTTCCTTGTTTTTTATTGTACTTCCACTGAAGTGCAGTAAAGCCATCATTCTCTTACCTAGTGCTGAAGAGTGGCCTATATTTTTTATCATGTCTCAGTTGCTAGGACATATTTCAGATAGATTGCACTACTGTTCAAAGTTACGCATAATAAAGATGAAGGATCCAACATTATCATCATCTTAGTAAAAGTCCTTGTTAAGATAGGAGCCCAGAGCATATCATATATGTCACGTAATATACTATAATAAAGGCAATTAAGCAAGAATTTTAAGAGCCTAGGACTAGACTTAGTTAGATTAATTTATGTAAAGAATGATACATTTACCTTAAATTTATTTTTGTATACACTTCATTTCTGTCCTTGGAAAAGTAGGTGATGTATCTGAAATACTATTTTAAAGCTTATCTTCTAAGGAGAAAGACCTGGGTGATAAAGAATAAGTGGTCACAAAGAACTTTTTTTGGCCTTTTGTTGTTTTTCAGAAGAGGAAGGTGCACAGCAGTAAGCTGAGACTTTCAGAGTGACCTCAGACCAGACCTTTACTTTGTAGGTGACCGTGGTTTACAGTAACAGTTCTTCAACTGGGAAGTGCTTGCTCCATGGTAGGGTGTGGGATGTACACACGACAGGAGAGAGGTTTGGTAATGAGGGTAGAGGAGAGGATATAGCTGGGAGGAAGCGGCTGGGACACAGATAACTGCAGGGAAGGGAGCAAACTGAGATGACTTCAGCTGAAGGAAGGAGGGAGGTGGGAAGACAGCGCAACAAACAGGCAATCTGCGTCTGCTGGGATACCCAGCTCAGTGGCTGCCACTGTGACAGTGACAACTGCAGCTGCCCAACTAGATGTGGTTGAGAGGACATCTCTGTTTTTTTCAGTTTCAGGACTAGATTTCTAAGGTCAGGAGCTGAAGTTCCCAGCTATTTAGCTGCAGACTGCTGAAGCTGAGTGATCAGTTTTGGTACACTGTCTGTTGTTTTTGAAAGGCTGAAAATAAGTATCTTCTTGCCCTTGTTTTGTTTCAGATTTTCCAAATTGCAAACAAGATTTTTTTTTTCTTTTTTTTTTTTTTTTTTGGTAAAGCAGAGGGATGCCTTGGGCAAAGGACATCAAGAAGGGAAAAAAAAACAGAGATGCAAAAAGCTCTTGTTGATGATAGGTTGCAGCCACAGTAAGTCTAAGTGAATAAAGAACTGCAGATTAAAGAGGGTGTCAAGACTTGTTTGTCTGTCGGACTTTTCAAAGCAGGAAGATTTATAAAGGCTTAGCGTTTCTTTGCATGAACCTGTACAGACTTGAAATGGGTCCGAACTATCTGTTTTAAAAATCTTTAAATGGACATATTAAATGTGTAAGAACACAAATCTTCACTGTTAAATATGTTGTATACCCCATTCTTGGTAGGGGAAGACTATACATCCTTCTTCAGCCTGAGTAAAGACTTCGATATTTGATTTATTCATATAAAAAGACATTGAATAAAATCGTTCAACTGAAACAAAAATCTGACAGTTACCTATTTTCTTGAGCTTTCATTTTTAGGCTCTGAGTGAGCTAAAATGGATACTACTTATCACACCTTTGTACAAGCACATTGTGAATATTAATTGAAATATATTAATAGTAGGATTATATTTTTATTATTTTCTTGTTTAGATTCCAAAATCATTTTCATAAAAAAATAATAAACAAACCACAACATTGACTTTATGCATATAAATAAACTAGGATTTAATATGGGAACACTGATACTCAATAGCAATGTTTAGTTTCTTCAGAACCTTCTACATTTCAGTGTTCGTACCTGCATATTTTATCCCAGCTTTACTGTATCATTCTTTGTTTAAATTTCTAAAGTGCAGTTTGGGTGATGCAAATAAGGAAATGAGACAAATACTAAGGGAGGTGATTCTGCATTCCAGGTCATTTATCTTGGAGCCTTCCAGACCACTAAATTACTGTCTGATGGAAGTAATTTCTCGTTGTAGGTACTGGGTTAGCAGATTACTTTAACTTTTCAGCATCATATTTCCAACTTCTGCCTGTTAATGTTTGATACTAATACACTGTAATGTCATTCACTGACTTGTTAAATGAGAAATAGAAGAAATACACTGTTTTATTTATTGTACCAAATGAAGAAAAGAAAGATTGTTTTCATCTTCATAGCATGAAAGATGTTTGGTTTTTTTTATCACTGCAGATGTTAGCAGATTTATGCCATGTAAATTGTGTATGTTAATGATGTTCCAAAATGTTCTAATCAGTGTTTATTCTGTCAATTTTATTTATGTTTGTTTTCCAAAATATACACAAGTGTGATACGGAAAACTTCAAAATCGTAATAAAGCGGCCAGAATGAAATATAAATTTCAAGTTAACTAGAGAGTTATGTATTTTAATTAAAATAGTTGGTAAATATATATTATAAATACTCTGAAGAGTCCTAATTTATTTAGCAAAGTAGTGTTTTTAAATATTTCTTCCGCAATTTTATCAGAAATTCTTTCCAGCGTAAAGTGTGTGCTGATGATCCAGGAAAAACAGGTTGGCATGCTTTAAAAACATCTAAATATTCATATTTAAAATTTTATATTTAAACTTCAAAGCTGAGCTTTTGGAAAGTTCTTTCAATGTTTTATGTTATAAATGTAAAATTGTTTAGATGTAGTTTGAAGAATATAATTGATAACACTAGGTTGCTATGTAAAAAATAAACACTGAATTTTCCATTGCTTTCCAGAGTTTTCCCAACCGCAAATAATTTTTGCAGATTTTCTGAGGTCTTAGATGCAATTTAAGATAGGTAGAATAGATCATAGAGACCTATTCTGCTTGTGCTTTCACAGAAGATAAACTTGATTCTTCCTAGAATGTACGCTTTCCCATGTATCAGTATCAACACACACACATATAGATAATTAATATAGCAACTCAGGGAAATTTGAGATCAGCCTGAGAAGTGGGTGGAAAGTAGAAATACTTGCAGGACTAGGTAGAGCTGGATATTAGATGATGCAAAAATGCTGTCTTGGTGTAATTTTGGTACCTAAGTTTTATTTCAGGCTTACTTTAATTTAGCATACTTCTAATGGGATCATAGTGATTTCTAGAGAGATCAAGGGCTCAATCTATATTCTGAATACCATTGCACAGCCATACCTTTCAATCTCTTCTATAGCCATTGTGTCACAGTAAGTCCAAGTGACAAGTGACCAGAATTCGTGAAAATACTAGTAAGTTTACATCCCACTGAAGTCAGCTGTTGAAAAAGGCAATCACTAAGGATTGCAGCATTGTGCAGCATTTGTGTATTCAGCTTTTATGTGGAAATACTCCACATGTGCATATTTTGGTGACATTTGAAAGCCAAGACACTGGATTCCCCCCTCCTTTATTTTTTAATAAGCAAGTATGCTACACATCAGAGAACATCACAAATGGTATTGTTTTGTGTGAAAACAATTATTTTCCTCACATATCCCATTCTGATCTTTTTTGCTATCTGTGTCAATTACTTGTTTTAATTATTTGCTTAAAGATTGTCTATATAACTCGCCACTGAAATCTTTTTTTATGTGCAGATTAATTTACTATAATAATAATGCACTGGGCTTGCTCAGGTCAGAGTGGTAACAGGTTTTATGGTGCAGACCCTAGAGATGTGTTTCTAGTTTCTGTGTGTTAAACCATGATCCTGCTAAAATCAATGGAGGTTTTCCTGTTCACTTCAATAAAGTCAGAATTTCACTTCATTTTGAAGAGCTGCACAATCCACATGGTGTCATGCTGGATGTAGCATCTGTGACTGAGTCAATGGAAGGTGTGATATTCATATGAAAAGTGACTTTACAGGGGTAAAACCTTGTTATAATCAATATATATAATCAGAAACACCTTTACTAGCTCATGTTTTTGGTTTGTGTGTGTGGAATGACTCATATTAAAAGCATTTATCTACTGCATACCTCCCTCAGAAAATAAGAAAACAGAGATTCTGACTTTTAGTCAAAGCAGGCACTATTATATACATAGCTGAAGACAGTCATAGTAAACATGCCAAGCCGATTTGGCATGCAGTTTCTATCGTCATAAATTAGCACAGTCTGGTGTGTACCCTTTACACAAACTACCAATGCTAATTTGAATATGTGGATCTATATACAACACGTATTTCCTTCTTTTAAGAAATATTTTACTCTGTTAATAGATTATTAACAAGATTTGTGTAGATATTTTCCATCTAAAGCTGTTTGCCATAAGTACATAGGTTACATGAAAGATACAGAAAAATTAGATGTATCGGTGGGGTATTTGAGGAGCAAAAGGAATGAGATGATAGATTTGCTGAAGCCTAAAAGTGGTTCCAGAGAATAAGGAAAAGTAGGAAATGCCAGAATTGAACAAACTATTTAAAAGCATTGACTTTATATGACAAAGTTCATGTTTTTTTTCATCTGAAAGTTTGATGCCAAAGTTATAGCCATCTTTGGATTTCTCTTGAGCTAACTATAGGCATTTGCTCAGCAGATAACCTGTGCAGATAGTGACTTTGATAATATTTCAAGGGTAATATTTCTGCAAGGATGAACTGTTCTGGAAAAAATTCTCGAGTGAATGAGGTACAAATAAGTTTTCTCTGAAGACCACACCATTTTTTTTCAACTGTTTCATTTCAAACAGAAATATTTTTTGCCAGTAACTGATGCATATTACTATATTGTTTTGCAGGTTTTGTCTGTCCTCCTTATTTTTTATTTCTACCAGTCTATAAGGAATTCCTTTCATTACACCAAAAGACTATTTTGGACTTTTTTAATTGAGTATTTTCACTATAATCATCAAAAAGAAAGGAAAAGATCTCCCCTCTCCCCCCCCCCCCCACCTCCTCCCCGTAACAGTGGTACAGGATAAATGCAAGTAAATACTTCTAATAAGGTCATTTTAGCTCTTTTCTGTACACCAAACAGATGAATTTTCCCTCCTGCATTATTTACTACTATTCCACTGTTCCTCATTTATCTTCTGTATAATATGAAATGAAAATCATTTCATATTAGAATCATTTCATATTAGAAGAGGTGGCTTAAAAAAAGAAGAGATCTAGGCTAATCACATAAAAGACACACAATCTCAGTCTTTTTGCTAGACTTCAAGACACCTCTGTTTGATGACATCGCCTTTAAAGATGTCTTTCAGTCCCTAAGAATGGCAATGTGTAGAGATTTCACTAGTCATTTTCTGATCTTTGCAAATTGAAGTTGATTTTACTCACCTTAATCGTAATATGTAATTGTGTGCTTTAGACTGGGCACTGACCCAAACCAGTAAAAGCCTGGAGTTTCTATAGGACCTAGAGTTATGTACAGTGCTTTATTTTTCTGCTTGATAATACAATTGTACCAGGGTCAGGACTTCATTAGGAGTGATATTGTACAACTGCTTAACAAAAAAGAATCGCTCTCGCACAGAGGTAAGAACTGAAAGATGTATGTATACATAGACTGAACAGAATGCGTGGGTACACCTGCTCCCTTCTGCCATCATGACCTACCTTCACAGATTTCGAAGAGGATCATTCATGATAGTAAAATTAAGGATATATCTAAATGGCGTTGGGAGAGGACCCAAGTTAAGAAAATAGTTTACTCATTTTGCTATGAACTTTGCCTTTACACATAATTTCTATTAATTTAAGCTTATAGAGGATTTAATAACTGCAGTTTATAGGAAATAGCAGAGGGATTATTTTATCTCGGTTAGACAAATTACAATTTGCTTGCTTTCCTTTCCACTTGCCAGTGTTGTGGTTGGTATGTACTTTGTATGTTTTAGTATTCTATTGGCCAACTCATGCCTCTCCTGCAAGGAGAAATCAAATAAGCAATGAACTGAAGTCTGCAAAAAGTAAATTGAAGTTTTATATCTGAGAACAGAAACTTGATTGTTTGTACTTTGCAAATGTAAATTTGAACACTCAAAAACTTATTTTCATTGTAATGCAGCTGAATTTACACAGTAACTATAGAGAAAATTCATTTTCTAATATACTTTAAATAACACTTTACCTTTCTTTCCATATATCAGACTGGATTTTTACCACAGATTTGGAACTTGACTAAGATATCATAATTGGAAAGACGATGTAAGTGTTTAGTGTGCGAGGTTTTATTACATAGAATTTGGGGAATTGATCATTTTTCTTCTCTCCCCTTGTGGCTCAGCTTTTGGCAGGTCAGCTTGCTGCCTGCAGAGACTGATTGATCTCTCACGGCATGGAAATGACAGGTGCTTGTTAAGCCCCCAGTGGGACTTAACTTCAGTCTGCAGTGATTTCTCTCTCTTTATAGTACAGTTAATAGACTCTATCTTTTGGTGTCTCAATCTTTAACTGGCAAACAAAATGGAGCCTGTTAAATATACCTAGTATTGCATGTTTTAATTATGGTTCTTTAGTGCATGATCACAGGCACCTGGAGCTTAGGAGTGAGTGAGTGCCTGGCAAAGAATAGAATTTTTTTTTGTGGAAATTACCTGTAGTCCCCATTCTACTACATCTTAATGAAAATAAAGTATGAACAGAGAGTATTTCAATTGAAAATTTTATAAAACTCTCTTAGAGGAGGATTCAAAATGTTGCCTTCCTAGAGGATGAAATTCCACTGGATGCTATATTTTAAACAGCTGTGGACTGTGTATAAAAAAATACGCTTCTTGCTAAATAGGAAATGAAATGAGGAAGTTTTGCAAAAAGCGAGTTTAAAACATAGATCCATTCATAAACTAGAGGCTTATACTGCTGATGTTCTTCATGTAGGATATTTATGAATTAATCTTGTATTTTCTCTGAATCATTCACTGAATTAATGTATCTATTTGTGTCAGAAACACTAGTTACCAGTTACCAAATAGTTTGTAGATTATTAGTTTGGAAAAGACCACTATAGGTTTAAAAAGAATGCTCAACCTCCCCAATTTTTAGAAAAAAAATACATAATTGATTTTAAAACATCAAGTGGTGAGAATCCCTTCCCCCTGCCCAATACTAGGTAAATGTTTCCAATAGTCTTCTGTTAGAAAATTTCACTACACTTTTATGGCAAACTTTATCATCAGCCAGCCCTGGGATCTTATTTTAATTTCATTTTGCTGGATAGGAAAATGCATGACAAAAATTGTATAGATGTTTATAGACTCTGACTGAGACACTTCTCCACTAATCTTTTTGTTTGATCGGAGATGTTGGACTCTCTGAATTGCTCATTAGATCTGTTTTCATTCCATTAATTATTTTCTAAACTGTTCTCTGAAATCCCTCCATTTTATCAATAGTCTTCTAGATGACTGTTTTAGCAGAACTGAGCACACTATTCCAAAAGCGGTCTTCTACCTGCTCAATAGGGAAGTTCCTCCTGCTATACATCCATAGGGTACGTTAGGTAGGTTTCTTATGGGAGAGTTAAGTTCAGCCCCATCACTGTCCCACAGCACTTTTCAGACTAAATTTTTATTGGAATTTACTAGAAGATCCTGCAAGAATGCCATTCAATCTTTATTCCTAAAAGTATTACCTTAATTGGACCATACAAAAATTCATATTTTTCATCTATTCACAGTTCACGAAGGAACTGAGATTGTCTTCTAGCAAGGAAGATACTTTCTCATTACTCTCATAGTATTTGTGTTATCTGTAAGTTTTTCCAGAGATTATCTGAAGTTTTCATTCTGCTTCAAGTTACTTAGGTACAGATTGAAAACTATAGGGCCAAGAAGTGATCTATTTGCAAGGGAAGAAAGGCAGGGCGTCTCGGCAAGGTAGGTTCTCTGTTAATATTTGCAGTCTAATTGCCAACCAGATAGATAGTTTTCTTCCATTTATTGTTTCATATTTTCTTTACCATTAAAGCTTTTTAAAACCCTCATGTATTTTGAGTAAACATAATTTCTAAGATGATGGTTATCATCAGTATTTTTATTGAATCAGGAATTCCTTACATTCACAGAGAAAACACAAACACTATAAAATAAGAGTTCATACATATTGTGTTTTTCTTTGTGATCTTTTGATTTAGTAAGCAAGCCTGGTACAAACACAGCAAAGTGGAACATTGTATTTATACTATGTTACAGATGTCATGTGTTCTACTTTTTAGAAGCTGCTGGAAGAAACTTTCTCCTTTGAAAATTTGAAAATCATAGTATATGACTTTTGGTAACTAAGAATGTGAGAAAATAATTATGAATTAGGGCTGGCTATATTAGCTGGCTGCTAGTAATTTCTCCCTAAGGTTTTTTGTATCATGTGGTATGTACAAAACCTTGGAAAGGCTTCTTATAACCAGGAAACAAGACTGTAGTTCTAAAAATAGAGTCTTTACTAAAATACTGCATTTATATTTTGTGGGATTTTTGTATTTTTTTTTTATTTTGCCTTTTTTAATTTACAGAATGGATTTGTAGAGTTCTGATTAAAACTGATCATTAAAACTGATAAGGTAGTTAAGATTTAGTTTTACTGTTGAAGTATCTCATGTCTCCAGGATAATTTTACAACTTAACACACAGTTTTTTTCTTTTGTGGAAAGGAACAACTCATAGAATATTTGTCCCCAAGAGATATTTTCTACATTCTTAAATTTTTGCAGGATTGAGCTAAACCAAAGAAAAACCTGTTTGAAGTCCACGAGGCCTGGAGAAGGAATCCCCCCCCCCGTACTCTCCTCCCTCCTCCCCCCCCAGCCCACCCTCATATATTATAGAAAGAGTGTAACTGCTCTGGGAAGGTTATTTTGGGGAACAGAAAAGGTAGGAAAACACAATCATTTCTTTGCTTTCTTAATCTGATTATTTTAATAGCTTTCTTTTTCAGGCAGGAGCTTACTGAGGGAGATTTAGCATGCTTGGTGATTAGCTTGAGCTGATATCATGGCATTCCTACACCTGTCTATCCTGACTTTATTTTAGGAGAGTTTTTTCCTTTAGTTAGCTACCTGTGACTGTGAGAAGGGCATAAGATAATTACCAAATCAAAGGCCAGACTGTGTGAAATGTTCGTCTTGCAGTTAAGTCATTCAAAGACTTCATCAACGGAGCTCAGCGTTCCATGGGGATCAATCTCACCTTTTGCAAAGAGGAAATATTTCTTTAACCCTACGAAGTCTGTTTACCATCGAGGTATAATTTTTGCAAGGTCTCTCTCTTTGCAGAATCTCAGATTTATGCCAGTGAGTACAGAGTTGCAGTCATCATTCCCTTTATTCCTATGCACTTGCATACATAGAGCTGCTGTATTTGATTTCTACACTTAAGGTCATATGTGGAATTGAAGTTAATTATTCTGTTCCTGGAGTCAAAATACACAAAATAACAACCGCTCTTGCAGCTGTCTAAGTAAGAAGTACGTTGTGTTTCTTCTATTTCTTGCACAGTGAGTAACATTTAGAATGTTACAGTAAATCCACATGCAAATGGTACTGAAGAGAAACACAGGCATTCAAATATTTGTAGTAAGATTGATATTCTTCAAATAGACATCTCAGGCTGCAGTACACAGCATTACAATTTCTACTAAACCGAATGTGAGGTCTGATATTGTTTTAATTCGTGCTACTGTCCACAAGAATTGGCCTGAATGTGGGCTAAACAAAAATGAAATAAAGTCCTGGGAATCTGGTCCTTGCTTTTTCTGTTAAAGTAAAATGAATGAACCTGGAATCTCTTTCTTATGGTTGGAATAATTTCTTAAGGTATCCAAACTGTATTGTTTAGTGTTTTGCTGCTAATGTGATTTCTTGTGAGAATTTGGTGATTTTTCAATATCTTAAATTCCTAGAACAGAAATTACATAAAAAGGGTACATAATGGTCTGTGTTCAGACAAACTTAAGACTCATTTACTCAATTCTCAAAAATGTCCCCTTTTAGCTCAGTTATTTCTCCTTAACTGGCCTCAACTGCATTTTAAATGCATCCCTGGTACTGATAAAATAAAAGCAATATCATTATTGTTAATAACAGACCATTTAAAAACTAATAAATTTGTGTTCTCATACTAAAGAGACTGCTCTAGCAATAGAAGTATACTAAAAAATGGTTTATTCAAGGCTAATCTTAAGTGACTTTATACTCTGTTATGACATGAAATTATTTTTCTCATTTTAGCAAATAGAATATAGGATAATATTTTTTGCCTTTCATTCACAAGGCTTTTTTTTTTTAATGCTAGATATTCTTTGAATCAGAAAACACAATATGAATGTTTTAATTTTATTCTTTATTTAAAGAAAAATATATGCTATGATAACACTGAGCAATATAAAAACAGGGATTTTAACTTCTCAGCTGAAATAAAACACCTAAATTTGACTGACCAAACTCACATTCTTTCATGCACCAATCTGGGATAACGCAGGAGGAGAAAACATTGCCATTACATTCCCAATGGCTTTTTACAGTAATCGTGCACCATTTTTCTCAATTTTCCATGAAACAGTATTTCGTAAAGTCATTTTAAATATGTAATGGTAAATAATTGAAATAAATGAAGATGTATGTAGCTGTTCATTTGCCAACAGACTTTTTAAAAACAGGCCCTTTTATTTTATGCTGGATGAAGCAATGCACATGAAGTGCTTAGTTCAGTAAATAAAGAGGGATGATCTTCTACAGGAAAGTAAATCTTGCTTGAAGGTATAATCAGTACTGTACTATTAGTGCAAATCCAGCTTATGTACAACAATATAGAAATCAGTTCAGCTCACTGGTGCCTTCAAATGCAAGACCGTTTTCAGTGACAAAAGGCACTATACTTAATAATTTCAACTTCCTAATCTTTTGACTCTGCCTCAGAAATGACAGATATGTTCCTGTTTTAACAAAAATGCACAAGCAGTCAGGAAATTTGCTTAACATGCTGCACTGTATCAAATGCCAATAGGATATTTCTGTACAGTAGAACACATATATTCTTCCCTATACTGAGAATTTGTTTTGTTTTCACCTGAGGCAGCGGGATTTAATTCTTTCAAAATCAGAATTCAGAATTGCTTGACTTTCATCCCCTTTGAGCAATGTGCAGTCAAGAATCATTAATGGTATTCATTTTAAAGCTGAACAGTAGTACTAAGTACTCGGTGTCTAACAAAAGGAGTGCTTTCACTAGGGAGAAGCAAAAGATGATGTGATTCTAATCTCATTTCTGGAATGCAAATTCTGAAATTAACAATCTACAATATTCTAAAAAATTTGAAAGGACCTTTGAAAGTTTGTGGCTTTTATTGTTTAAAGTTTATTTCCTGATATATTTCCTTCTGTCTTACCTACTTATACTGTTAGCATTATAATATGTATACATAGACTACAGAAAGAGCCTCAAGGTGTTTGTTTCTTATTATGTATGGGAGTCAACAATAAAAGATCAAGATTTGCCAAATTTTTAAAACGGAGCAGCACTCTGTAATTACTTTTCTATTCTAGGCATGGAATGAGGTTGTAACTGTTGGCAAATTCAGACTTTTTAGCGGTGTCTGCTCTAAGTGACAGCCTCTCAATAATATGCACTAGCAAAAAGCTGCTAATATCTTGTTCCAGCAATGCAGGTATAAAAGAGTATTTTGAAGTGCCACATGAAATAAAATAGTGGTGAATAATAAGCTAGAAAAACATACTTGAGGAATCACTACTATCGCTACAATCTACAAATTATACAGGAAGAGCTGAGGGCTGACATCTGGTTTTTAGCTCACTTCTGTGCTCTGCAAGCTTGGTATTGTTGTTCGCCTACAGCTATTTTTACACTTATTAAGAATCAGTCAATCATGCAGCTTCTAAACAAAAAAAAGTGTTTGGCAGCCGCATTTCCTTAGATGGCTCACCGAATGTCCAAATTACGGTTTTCTTATGCAAAATGCAAAAAATTCAAACTTCTTAGCTTTTTACTAATGACAAGTATTGTGTTTTTTTAGTCTAACTATATACCATTAATATTTTTTGTAAATTGATAATTTGACTCCTGAGAAAGAGAAGCTTTGGTGCTAGGTAATCAACTTCATTTCATATTAGAAAAATGTCTGGAATTGTATGTAGGTTTTATTGTATCAGTAATCATCCAGGGACATCTTCTCGTGATAGACTGATGTAAACTTTTTCCAAAAAATCTATTCTGGCTCCACCAAATTTTTGCTTTTGCATTAGTTCTTTTCCCAATATAGCAGATTCAAAAGGTTAGAAGAGGCAATAACTTTTCAGTAATTTTCATTGTGAAAATAATTTTTGAGAATATTATTATGTGAGCATTTGGTCATAGAATTTCAGACTTGTTATTTGATTGTCTGGATACTGATTCTTATAAAAGCTGTTTATTTTGAACCCAAACCCGGCCTAAACACTTTAATTTAGGGGAAGCCAAGAGAAGGAGATTAGAATCTTAAATTCACAGTGGTGTTGGTTGCAAGTATCATTCCTGTTCCATGTGTTCTTAGATTCCAACATCCGACCAACTTCTGTACTTGATCCCAGTTTACTGTGGCCACATAGAAGACTCCTCAGGAGGTGATACAGCAGGAAAAAATGATATAGTTTAGAAAGCTCCTTGAGCTGCCTTTCAATATATCATCTCGTTTCTCAACATTCCAGGTTTTGTTTTCAAATGTGGATCAGAAAGAAGTGCAATTCTAAAATCAGCATGATTAAATTGCCTAATTAAATATGATAAGAGGTTTTAGTTTTGAATTGTTGACTAGACTCCTGTAGAGTGATAAAGGGACAGTTTAATTGCACATTAGGCAAGTTGTGATGAAAAAGACTCATGCAGAATGAAACTAATCTAAGTGGAGTCATTGAGACTGCCATTTAGAATCTACAGAGAGAAATAGGCCCTAGCAGAGAGTGATTGCTCTCATCCTTAAAGTAAATATCTAATGTATATCAGTATATGAATAGTGTTCTACAAGTTTTTGATGGTAAAGTGAAGCTAGATGTGACTATCTAAGGGTAGATAGATACTATAGGTAAGATGAATTTTACCTTTAGTGTATATGGTGTAGAAAGCACCTATGTTCCTTCTAAAAACCTTAGATGAAAGGAATGGTATGTATGCTGTGCACCATATCTATAGTTTACAACGCACTGAACCTTCATAGGCAGACAGCACAAAGGATAAGTATGAACATGTTCCCAGAATTGACAGTCTTAGTAAAGAATGACATGACTATTCTATATTTCCTGCACTTTTGCTTATTTCTTAGCAAAAAAAATTAACAAAATAAATCTGTGAACAGGTGGGGAGTTTTACTGGTATAACATCTGGGTCTTAGAAAGTTTGTATCTCAGTTCGTTAAATGATTTGAATATCGATGAGCACTAGGATGAGATAACTGTCCCACAGAATCAGAGATAAAGTGTCAGCTACTTAAAAGAAAAATAAAAACTTTCTGCAATTTCCCAACTCTGACATACTTTCAAATAAATTGAAGCATTTCCTTGATTTTGTGATTAAAGAAGGACATGATTCTCCAGCCCTCACTAAGAATAAACTATACTGATGACAAGGTAAGCTTTCTGTGAACTAAAGTTCATTCTAAATGATACTGTAACAAAGATGTATTTGGTGAAGCCTGAACAGTAGTGCCAAGGAAAATATTACTATATATTCACATAAAATTTCCTGTGTATTATTATTTTGCCATTTATTTTTGAGTTAAATAAACCAAATCATAGCCTAATTCAAATACACTACATTCCAGAAGCAAAGCAGTGATGCACAAAAAGACTATTGAATGCAAAATTAAAAAAGGCTGAAAACCTAGAGCAAATTGTTTTCTCTGTCTGAAATCATAATCTCAAATGTTCTTTTCATGAATAATAGTTAAAATATGTTCATACGAAAGTGTGAATTTATGCTGGGTCATCCCTTTAAATGATTACTTGTAACAGATAAACTGATAGAAGCCTATATTAGAATTTGGTAGAAGTACGTGGAAAACTATATGCATGATTATTATGTCAGACACCAGTTAGAAGGATAGAAATGAAAGTTAATCAAAGGATCCTGTTCAGAATCTTAAAACCTCTGGGTTTTTTTTTTCAGCGATAGCTTTGGTGTAGAGAAGGAAAGGTCACCATAGAGAAATGGTTCTGGAACAATTGAAGAAACGCTGTATTAGAAGGGGGAAAGACAACTCATACAGAAAGCTATAGGTTTCCTGATGCAAATCAAAAATGTTCTGTTATTGATGCTTCAATATTGGTCCAAGTAAAGCGAAAAGGTTGTTGGGAGAAGAGTTGCAGTTTCAATACAACAATAACATCTACTGCCTGTGTCATTTCGTCTGTGTGTGCTGTGGTTAAGGGCGCTAGGTGGGTTGCCTCAGGATGCAACATGGCATCCTGTGCTGATCCTCAGTAAAAGTGAAAACATTAATCCGACTATAGAGAGATTCAAATGATCCATTTTGGTCAAAGCAAGATGGTGTGCTGTTCCATGCTCTTTCAGGAAAGGAGCACAGCAATAGTCTACTTTTGTGAAGATATGAAGAGCCTTTCTCTGCAGCAGAGAAATATGGTTCATGATTTAAATATATACATACATACATACATGCATACATACATACATACATATGTATGAAGCAATTAATGTTAAAATGTACTTACCTGATCAATGTGGTTCAGGTTTAAACAATGACTGACAAGTGTTTACATGTATCACTTCGTGACAGACTCATAAGCATAGCACAGGACATATTCACACCAATCTATGAAGGAGGTGAGAAGCTGCCATAGCAAAAGATTAAGTACTGAAAATGGTAATGGTAATTTTTAAAAAGAGTTTCAGTGTCTTGATATCAAGGAGAAAGTTTAAGAGCTTTGGGAAACACCTTTAAAGCCCAGGTCTTAGCTGCCTATTTTTTTTTTTTTTTTTTAAGATAGAATGTAAGACATGGATTTTCTTTTTTATATGAGGCTGTAGGATATGGTTTAGCAAGAATATTATTAAGTATTCAATAATCTCCTCAAAACTGTCATTTTCTTCTAGCTAGGTTTTGTTCCTTAGAGATTTACATTTTTAAATGTAAAGTTCTTTTTTCAAGTTGATTCCAAAAACCCAGATTTAAGGCCACATACGCATTCTGTAATATGTTGTGACATGTAGTACATTGTCTACTTTGTCCTTCAACAAGATTATGCCAAGGACAGTAAAAATACTAAAACATGTGCACAGCCCTTCTGCATCATTGCAGTAATTAGGCCTAGCAAAGTGACTCCTAAGAATGCCTTACTTATGCCAGCGGCCAGTTTGGCTCCCAGCAGCCTTCAAAAATTGAGAAGAGAAGGTGACAAAAAGGTGGAGGAAAGCATGCATGACTTACAATAGAATGATTGGTCTATCTCAACAGTCTGCTTTTGGCATTATATAGTGTATATTGCACAAACTGACCTCTTTTCAAATGGGGTCACAGCTCTGGAGAGGGCACGCCAGAGGGGGAGCTCCGTCATTTTTTGAAAGGGTTATTGAAGGCCACTGGCTGAGTACATGGAAAAATGAATGAGAGTTTCAGAACTGGGCCTAATGGGACTGTCTGTGCAACAATTACTCTTACAACAAAGAGTTCTGGAACAAGACCTCCAGAAAGAGGTCTAAGATTACAGGATTCCATTTTAAAATCCTTACTCAAATAAGTACTTCTTTTCATGAGTCTCGGATTTGTCACTTGAGAGATGGGTATTGGCAGGACCTGTTGGGTGCAAGAATAGTTATTTCTTCATTTTCTTTTATCTTTTATCTTTAATCTGTATTCACTCCAGAAAAGCTTTAATTTTATCAACTTCATTTCTATTCTATCTTTGTTGAAAGATTCTGTTACGTGATCCCCTAACACTGCTAAAAGGTTCATGGAAAAAGTAGTTCATACTAAGCAAATTTTAAAATCGGGCATAACGTGGCATATGTGAAAAACTCAAGGCAATTTAAAGGTTGTGAATTTTACTGGATGTATGAATACTGAATATTTACCACATGGGATTCATAAAATATTGCAGAAATACCTTGAAAATATTGTGACTAACAGTCAAGCTGTTTGAGTCAGAGAATAAGCTAACTAAAGACTAAAATAAGATAGCGAATGAAGGGAATTCTTTAGAAAGGGGAAAGTGCTACTTGGAGCATTTGTGTTTTGGACACAAGGGATTAGAGGAGGGAACTGAGCATTGCAGCCTTATTTAGCACAGATTATCCATATTCTCTTGAACATGAAATAGCGTAAAGGGATTAAGACTGACTTTTTGTGAAGCAAGCAAACAGAAGACTCATTTCTTCTCAAGCACTGATGGATTCCACTGGGCGGGTATGCCCAGGCAAACCCTATAAACCTGCGAATCAGCGAGTTTGGGAATCTCTGGAGCTAGGCTGTGCTTCCTGTTCTGCTACAAAGTCACTTTGAATTTATAGGTGCCAAGTTCTTGGGAGAAATGTCTTCTGATAAAGAGCAGGTGGCAGGGAAGCAGCTTGTCATTTCGTTATACCTGTTGCCCTCCTTGTTCTCTGTCTCCCCCATACTGTTAAGTTTCTTTGTCTAGAACTGAACTGCTAACCTAAGCTAATCATCTAGATTTCTTCTGTAGTCATTGGAAAGAGATGCATTCTCTTCTTGGAGACATGATTTGATGGGACAGTGGGATGAATTGCCCTGAGAAGCAGTTTCAATCATACTGTTGATTGTAGAGATAACTTAAACAACTGGATTAATTTACATTTCTGACTGCTAGATGTCTGTAATGAGTATTAATCTGATGAAGTTCAGTAAAGAGAAATGCAAAGTCTTGCACCTGGGGAAGAGTAATCCCATGCACAGGCTCGGGGTTGACTGGCTGGAAAGTAGCTTTGTAGTAAAATGCCTACTTGTCCTAGTAGACAACAAGTTGACCATGAGCCAGCAATGTACCCTTGCAGCATAAAAGGTCAGCAGTCCTGGGCTCCCTTAGGCAGAGCATTGCCGACAGGTCAGGGTAGGTTCCTCCTCTCTGTTGAGCACTGGAAGGCCACATCTGGAGTGCTGTGTCAAATCCTAGGCTCCCCAGTACAAGAGAGACATGGACATACTGGAGCAAGTCCAGCAAAAGGCCACAAAGATTTAGGGCTAGGAACATGTGACGTATGAACAGAGGCTGAGAGAGTTGGAACTGTTTGGTGTGGAGAAGAGAAGGCTCAGGGGGATCTGATCAGTAAATACCTGATAAATACCTGATGGGAGGCAGTAAAGAAGACAGAACCAGTATCTTCTCAGTGGTTCACCATGACATGACAAGAAACAAAGGGCACAAGTTGAAATACAGGAAATTCCACTTAAACACATTTTTTTATTATTTTTTTTAACTGTGAAGATAGTGACACTGGAACTGGTTGCCCAGAGGTTTTGTGCAGTCTCCATCCCTTGAGATGTTCGAAACCTGACTGGACATCTGGATGTGACCCTGAGCAACCTGCTCTGGTTTATCCTCTTCTGAGCAGGAATGTTGGACTAGATAAACTCCAGAGGCCTCTCCCTATCTGAACCATTCTGTGGTTCTGGGATGAAGTCTATGCACAGAGGGAAGAGGGCAAGCACAGAGGTAGATTTTTTTAACTGATTTGGGGCATTTGGATTTGGACTGATTTCTCTAACCACAGACATTAAGAATGTAGACATCTAACTGTAAGATATCCACCCTCATCTCTGTTTGTGGATAACAGAGAGAAATGGGCATTTAGCAGTGTGCTGACCTATCTCAGATGCCTATCTTAAAGTAAGATGGATTGCTCTCTGAAGGTGATGTTTTTCTCCAGTCAAGGGAAGTAATGGGAGCACAGACTGTCTCCACTTTGTTCTAAGGTATTTAAAGGTCAGATATCAAGAAAAGTGTACTTGTTCAAGAAAAACATTCAGATACTCATTGTATTTTATTTTTATTAGCTACCATATTTGCACTGTAATACATTTTTCCATGCTACCAAATATGAGAGATATGTCCTATTCCGGTATGTTTGGAGTATTAACAAATATTTTAAAAAAATGTAGAACAAGTGAAAGACATTGGTATTTTGATGGTTAAAATACGTGAAGTGTAAATCTGAGAATATTTCCATGAAGTTTATATGAAGTCATAGTAAATCACATCTTCCTAATTTAATCAGACATTAAAGGTTAGAATTATTGTGCATAAAGCCTAAAAAATGGAGGTGTATTTATTATGCACATACAAACCTCTGTACTTATATACAAAATTGAGACTTGAGTATAGAAATGTGGCAACTGCACGCACTGTATTCCACTAGAAGGAACAAGAGGGAAAAAAAAAAAAAAAAAAAAAAAAAAAGCTGTGCAATAGTGGAATTCCCTCAAGGAATATTCTGATTCATCTGTCACATACTGAAGCCTTTTCAGAAGTTGCCAGACCCCTGGAAAGGGGATGCTGGAGGAGGAGCTCAGCAATAGTTTGAAAAAGTTCAGAGTGTATGTTTATCACTGCACAGTTCAACTCTGCTCACCCTGACTGCTCTCCCTAGTATTCCTGTGACTCTTACTTGTGAGAGTAACTTTTCCATCACCTGCGCATTCATGTGTGGCCAACTACAGCCTGTAGAGTATTGGATGTTTTCATTATGCTGAACATGCCAGATAAAATAAATTGTCAGCACAATTCCACTGAATTCAAAACAACTTGTGTTTAGCCCACTCTATCTTGTAGACATCAATAGAGAGGTACCATATAAAAAACAATATAAAACCATATAAAAACAACTCAGCGATAGCCACTGCTTTTGGAGGATTTAGATATCATCTCCATTTTATGCTCTGCAAAACAGCAGAGGGAACTAGCCATCACAGCACAGTGTTTTGCTGACATCAGGATCAATATGTAAAAGAGTAAATGGGAGAGTGCCATTAATGTTGAGCATCATTAGAAATGAAAGCAAATAGAAAAAATACACACGTTTGCCAAATGGAAAATAACATGTTTTAAAACATCCAACAGGTTATTGCAAGCAAAAGAGGGGGGGGGGGAACAACTATTAAAATGCAATTGAGAGAGTCATTTAAATGTCAAATGTTGCATTCTACCAATAACAAACCAAATAACTTAATGAGAGATGCAAGTGTTACATTAGTTTTGCTGTAGTTTCTTCTTGCTTTCAATTACAAGGAAGGCAGTGCCCTTACTTTAGTATAACCAGTCTAAGACAGCAAACCCAGGCCAGTAATGGGGTCATTGTTTCTCAGGTACATTTTTATTTACATTTTAGTTTTCAGTACAGCAATTTCTTTCAGTCATCACCATAGCTCTTCAGCCACTGAAGTTAACACAAGCCTATATAATATAAATGTATAAATATAGTACGACTGTTTCTTGTGTGTGCTAAAGATAGAGACTGGTGGGAAAGAGAGCAGGAGGGGTGTGGAATGGTAGAAGATATTTCCTTCAAAACTTATCACACATATCACCAGTTGCTGTGATTTACCTGATCTGTCTATACAACAGTCAATCTCTAGCTACATCACATATACGATTGCAAAAGTAAAAGAATAAGTTAAGAGTAAAGGAAACAGCATCATTTTATTACATGTATTTAATGCAGACTGTCAGTGAGAACCTTGGGCTTCATTTAACAAAGACAGTAAAAGGTATGTTTATATAAAATTCATTCCATTAAAAAAAGTGTATTTTAAGCAAAAGTAGGAAAATACTGTGCCTCCCTCCTCCCCTCCTTTGGTAAGTCCTATTTTTGAACTGTTCTCATTCAGAGAATGAGTTGCTACTTTTGGCTGTGTTCCCAGAGTACTGCATACTTGGTTGTGTGTGAGGCATTGCCTCTTGGGGAAAAGGGAGGAGGGAGACTGAAACCCAGCATTTAATTCTTAATGATTGTTCTGCATGGTCAAGAGGACACAGAGCAAGCAATGCGCTTTATTCATTACTTACTGTTATAGCTATTGGCAGCCAGCCTTTTTAATTTAGTTATCAATACCCAAAGTCTTTAATCTTTTACTTTAAAGGCAGTCCAAAATAAGTACTAGCCAATGAGCAACTGCTAAACAGAAACACTGGAAGACAGATATGGTTTCAGGCAGTGCTAGTATGGGCCTACCAGTGTGAGTTCTGACTAAGAGTTGTTTTGTGTTCTCCTGACAAGTCTTTCTTTTTTATTAGGATAATTTCTTCTCTGCTCCTCTGACAAAATACCTGACAACTAACAATAGTGTGTGGAAAAACTCACAGGGGTTGCTAGTAGATGAGCTGTTAGATTATCCCACTGCTCTCCCTGTTGACATAGGATACTCCTCTGAAGTGAATTTTTATTGCTAAATCAAGCTTGCGATTTCAGTATCCCATAAAATAGGGTTTCAACAACTATTTCAGAGGTTACTATGTCACCAGAAAAGCGTCACTGCCTGGGAAGGTTCTCTTCATTTTTCTTGGCTTTATTTTCACACTGGGGCTGCTAATTATGTCCATAGTATAATTCCTTTCTCTTCTTGGGAATTCTAATATTGCAGGCTGATACTACATTCTTCTTCATCGTTTATCCATGCTAGTTAGAGCACTGAGGTCTTTGGACTATTCAAGTAATTTAAGAAGTAAAGATCTAAACATTTATTCGTAATCTTTTTTGTTCATTGATGAACTCCTTCCAATGAACTCCTCCCTCCTTCACCTATACTTTTCTGGGAATGCAGTTCCTTTATCTGAGCACAGTATGCCAAACCAAGTGGCTTCATAAGACAAAATGATAATTTTATTTCTCTCTGTTGACTTACCTGCTAGATTTTAAAATTTACTGCTCTGGAATTAAGCTTGGTTAGCAATGAATCCAAAGCTTGCCTTGCTTGTAGAATGATATACACTGCGGAGGAAGCTTTAACCAATGTAAATACGTATGCATGCAGAAAGAAAAAAAGACAAGTGGTGTATTCATAATGCTGTTTTCAGCCTTGTCACCTCTAAGGGGTGTAGGGAGCAGCTCAGCTGACCTGCTCTAGGTGTCCACCCTCAAGTGAGTTGAATAACTCACAAAGTCTATTGATCAAATAGACTGAGGCTTCACTTCAGCTGTCCATGCATCTGTGTCTAGTGGAATTAGAGATGCCCCAGGTATACCTGCCTAGCATCCCAGCCTCTGCTTCAGAAGGATGTCCTTGAAATTCTGTAACATATCTGCCAGTCTCATGAGGTTGTCTCAGATACTCTAAGGCATTTTAAGTGGAATGACACTAATCATCTGTTAGGACAGCTGACTGGAGCTCCACCAGCTGTCTGGGATTTCACATATAAATACATAGATACAGAAATTTGATTTCTCTCTCTGTGAGTTAAATCTCATTCACCTCACTGTCTAAAGTTGGTTGAGAGGAGACTCATCCTCAGATGAGTTAATATTTTCCTGTCTGAACTAAGATACCCAGGAGGTACAGAGTAGAACAAGGAATACTTTGAGGGTAGGGGTTTACAACTTGGCTTACTTTGTGTTTCTTTTCCTCAATCACAATTTACAGTTAAATGTTCCATTGACACATTACATTTAATGACTAGGTTTTGTTCTTTTTATTGTTTATTTTGTAAAAAATTTAAAAGTGAGGTTGAACATGATAGCTGGACCAGTCTAATAGAATTATCTATCAGAATCTGATATATAATTACTCTCACATTTTCCCCTTTGCTCCTGTCAAAATCCTGTCTGCACATTGAATGGATTTCTCCAACAGGTTAAAGCCGTGTTTTTGGCAACAATTCCAACACTACTGCAAATTCTTTTTCATTGACTTCCTTCAATTTATTCATTTATTCATTGATTTCCTTTCTGATATCCTATTTATTTTTCCCATAGTGAGTTCAGTACTGTCAGTTTTGGAGCCTTAAAAATTAAAGAATGTAACAGCAGCTTCACTCAACATTCACTATAAACGGAAAAGCAGTATCAACCACACTATAGAGAAATGTAAGGATTTTCATTAAAATGCCTGTGCTTTTTAAAATCTCTAAGGCATATCTTCACATTCCTCCTGGATTTCGGCTTGCAAACTGAGGAAGAGAACAATACAGTTTACTCCTGGATCACATTTGAAAAGTTATCTCTGAACTACAAAGATAAAAAAAAATGCAATGAATGTGTGATGCTGCAGAATCTGAATTCTCACTTCAGGACAGTTTTCAAGGTACCTTGTCTGTTTTGTTCTTTTTTTTTTTTTTTTTTTGGCTTTAATCTAACTGGAGAATCCAGGCTATTAACAGTGACTCCAGCATCTTTGGGAGTACTTTAGCCATGAATTAAATCTTACGCCCTGTTTCACACACTTATGCACTCCACCGGCTAGCTGTTCTGTCCCAGCTGATTAACTGATGATCAAGACCTCAGTTCAAGGAAGCCTTTGTTTAAAATCCTGTGTAAAATGCCTTTTAAGCACATGCTTACAGATGTGTTCTTCAATTCACTTAAAGTATGTATTTGCATTTACCATTTTAAATAGACATCTCTCAGAATCAGGACGCATCTTGTGGGGTGAAGAAAATACTGGCGGTTGTGGGCACAGATGAAGATTAACAAATCAGTGCTGCTGAAGTCCACATACTTTTCCAGTTCAGTCTTCTTTTTCCTCGTATTTACACTTCTTTTCCTACATTCCTATTTTAAATGTCAGCAGTATCAGATGTGACCTCTAGCAGAACTTTGCTGACAGACTGTCGTTAGCTGTTACTCCTCCTTGGGAGAGAGGCCAGCTAACTAGGGCTGGGAGAGTCACCAGGCAATCTTCTGAGGAGAAGGAGAAGGATTCTTTGTTTGTATGCTGTGCTTCTCAAATAGTTTGTTTTTGTGCATTATTTATCTGAGTTGAGATAACCAGGGAGGGCTTATTTAGCAGCCATAAAACAGCAGCAATGATACTAAACTCTGAAGAGCTCTACACTGATCTTTTTTCCCTTTTTAAAAGTTTTCAGTTATTGTCTGTTATCCTTTTCAGGGGATGAAAATGTCAGACTAAAACTTCCGCACACATTTATCACTTTGTCATTTCTGCTTTATATATATATGTACATATATATGTGTGTGTGTGAATGTTCTGCTGCAGAACAAAAAAAGAAAGGCTGATAGCATAGAAATGATAAGGTGAAATAAACTATTTTATAAACTATTTTACAGATACATGAAACCAAACATTTTCTTCGGAGAATTAAACTATTTGAGATTTTTTTTTAAAAAAAAAAAGATATCCATTAAACAAAAAGACTGCTGGCCGCTATAAAACATAAGGGGGTTGCGACCTGTCAGCTTGAATCCCTGTCTCCTTGGCCGCTCTGGCGGAGAGAACCTGGTGTACATAATGCTGCAACCAAGGAAGCCTTGGGAATCGCAGTCCTACCACGGAGAGCGCTTGTAAATAACGGCCCCGGGGGCTGACATTTACTGCCGGCGGAAAGCAGTAGGCGTCCTGCTGCTCGGCGTGCAGTTCGGTGCGGCTTGGCCGCCCTCTGGTTAGGGGTCGGCCTCATCCCGTTGAGGAGAGGAGGATCCGTGTTCACCCTCAGTCCCAGGAACTCCGGTAAACGCGTCTGGAGGAAACCGTCATCATTCCTGCTCCTCCGATGACTGCCCTCCCTTCTGGGGCGGACTCCGCTGTCTGCCGCAGTGGCCGGTCCAAAACGGTCAGCGCTTCAAGCAGCTGCCAACGAACGGCCCCTTTTTTAGTGCGCTTCAACCGGCAGTGAATCTAAGGGTAAGCGTTTATGAGAGAAGTACTCTTTAAAGCCAGAGAAATACTTTAGATCAGATGGTTCCTCCTTCCGCAGATTATGATTCTTTGCACAAAGTATCAGTATAGTTTGAAGCATTTAGTATTTAATATGCTCTAGGGTCAGTTTTTTAAACTAGAATAATCTCCTTTTGCATCAGAACTGTAGCTATTTTAAAATTAAGTTCCTTTATTGTCTACAAATATCTGAAGTATGTGATGTTTCACAGGAAAAACACTGGATTAAAATTAGTCTAATTTAAATACATATTTAAGAGCTCCACTAACTTGCAAAAAAAATAATGGCCTTGATAAACATTATAGTGTCTCACTCCCTTGCAAGTCTCTCTCTCTTTTTTTTTTTTTTTTTTTTTTTTTTTTTGTAGTGTGGTCATTTTTCCAGTAGTGTGGAATGATGAAATGCAGGGGGTAAACAAATCAAGCTTGTTGTAATATCCCAGTAGAGGGACAAAGTTTATTTCGGGTCCACCAACAATTTTGGAAACTCTGAATTATTAGATGTGAATTGAAACACGTAATACCTATTAAAAAATTAAGAGAAATTCTGTTAACCGTGTTAAGATCTGCTAAGTTACATAAATACGACTATATCAATATAAGAAACACATTTCTCCAGACATTCTCATTATGTAGCTAATTATGAAGTGTAGACTTCTATTGTGTGTATGCAATTTTGTCTGGACTTCTGTTATAGTCAGTAATTAAACAGCATAGTGAAGGGTTTATTGCAAGTATGAGAAAGTGCCAAGCAAAACACAAATTATAATGAAATTTGAGATGTCAGTGACAATTAACTGTGTTATGAATATTCATTTCATATTCATTCTAGATAGTGCCATTTTTCACTGTCTTTAATGATTGAATAGCATTTCAAGAAATGGAGATATAAATAATAGTCATGTGATAATTAACATGGTCTTTCCTGAGTGCTGTAGCATTTACCAAGTGCCACGTGGGCTAGAGCAATGACTAGAAACTTAATTTTCAAACCTGACCAGTTCAATGTGTTTAGCAGTCCAATTTGAAGTTCTTGCAGGATTGCTAATTTACAGGAAGATAAAAATCTTCATGTAAGTGTTTTTTACTCATGCTGCTGTTTCATCACAGAGCTAAGTGCAACACTGAAATTACATAGGTGTAAATCAGGACCCCAAATGAGAGGTGAAAAATAATGGAGTCGTATTGAAGCATTGCCTCCAAAGAACAGTCACTTCCAATTAATTTTGGCAAGTGTGACTCACAGTCCTGCTTTCAGGACAGCACATGCTTAAGTCTTATTGAAAGAAGACTGAGCATGTGCTTAAATGCTTTCTACAGTCAGGGTGGAGGCATTCTTGACAGTGAAGGGAGGAAGCAGCAGCTCCCTGTGCATGAGGTAGTCTTTGGCCATATGGCCTCACTCTATTTTGAATACTTCTTTACATTGATAGTGTTTCTTAATAGTGTTCTTCCGGTGTTCTCTAGAAAGGTTGTGATACAACCTCCCAATATTGTGCACTGGTGCACACACTCATATTGATAAATGCTTGGAGTCCTTCCTTCAGTACCGGTATGTGAAGCCACACAGCCTATAGAACAGTAATGGAGTCTTCCTTAAGTCTGACTGAATATTTTGAAAAGAAAGACATGATTTCAAGAGAAGAATTGCATAGTTGCAAACCCAAAGCCCTCAGAGAAAGCGCCTCATGTAGATAGTTTCCTTTGAGATTATAGAACCATGCAAAAGAGCATAACATTTGTTAAATTAATTCTAGAGGACCTTTTTTGTGTAGGTCTAATACGAAAGCAAGTACGACAGATGTATTATTGCTACTCCTGCTTCTCGCGGATACATCTCTTTTATTCAGTATCATATTTCATCTTGCATCTGAGACAATTGTTTCAAAAAAAAAAAAAAAAAAGAAAAGAAAAGCTTGAAATTACTTTGATCCAGCATGGTTAGTGAAAAAAGATGATAAAGTTGATTATGTCCATAGTTTGTATGATTAAAAACTCAGACTTATAATTTATAGTTCTTTCTGGAATATGGGTTTTCATTGTCTGAAAAAGAGAGGAAAAAAAAGATTAAAGCAATGAAGAGGACAATCTTGCTTTGCAGTATGGAAAACTGAAGTAGCAAAGTATAACAAAAAATGAAACAGCACCTGGATTTGAGGGAAGAATATAGGTAGAGCCCCACTGAGATTGTTTGGGAGTTGCTGACCACTCTAGGGTAATTGTCCATGTGCATTCACATACTACAGCTCTTAGTGAAACGGGTGCTTCAGAGTACCCTACCTGTCCAGAAAGGCCTGTATGCTACTGTGCTCTTTGGAGAGTGTGAGGGGATAACACTGCGTATGCAAACTGCTGCCAGTGCCAGCCCTGGGGAAATCGCATGCAGCAGAGCTGTTTAATTTCTTAGCTAGAGCTTATGACCAAAAGCTACTTTTTTTTTTAGAAGTGAGGACATTATATAAAATGTCAGTTATGGAAAATAGCCTTGGATTGCATGATCATAAGTAACTGGATTTTAATTAAATACAAGGTAAATAGAGGCCAATAATGAAGAATATCAGTTTCAAATAGAGAGGTTAAGACAGGCAAAAAAAATAGTTGCTGATCTAGATGATGGAGCTTAGATTCACATTTCACTTGAATGAGAAAGAGGCCTGGAATATATTTTTCTTGAATGTGCAGAAATGTTCTTGAACATGTATCCCAAGCAAAGAGGTAAAATACATTGCAGAAAAGCTCATAATTGAATGAATGACCAATATAAATGAGACAATTAAAAGCAAACAGAGAACCTGCAAAGGATTTAAAAGGACTGATAAGAAAACTTTTTATCTTGTAGAATAAAATGAGAATTTCCCAAAGTTAAACTGAAATAAAACACAAATGGAGCACTAGGCTTGACAAAGCACTTAGTAACCATTTGAATATAAAGAGGAAAAAGATTGGTAAGGAATTTAAAATAGTAATTAATTTATTTTTGTTTTCAGTAAAGAAAGAATAACTTCAGTAAGAATTTGAATAGATAATGGTAGTGTGGCTATAAATTTTGGTATCTTAAATAGAAAACTCAGTGTGTTCAAACTGTTCTATCCAAGAAGTGAAGTTAAATTGGATGGTGGGTGATACATTTTTATTAGAAACACTGGTGGGTAATCAGTCGAGCAGTGTACTGGGAGACAGAATGCAATGAACCTGACAATGCCTAACCTGTCCTTCACTTATAACCTCGTGGTCCCAGTGCAGCACTGTGTCCATCCTTGGTTATTTGGTTTAAACTGTTTAGCTGATCTGATTTATATTTGTCTATATCTAGCTATAATAATTTTAAGTCCTTGTTATAACAGTTTCCTGCAACTTCTCAGGAGTATACTCCTATGTTCATATGCCTTTTTTGTTATTAATTCCATCTCTTCTGCTAACTTACAGTAGCCCAGGCTTCAAGCCTGCCAAGAAATGTGAATTTCTATACTAAGTTAAATGTTACTTACCCTTGGAAGCATCAGGAGAACCACATACTGGAGTGAAAAAGAAGTACTAATGTCATTGCACAAGACATGAATGAATCTTCATCTGAAATGCTATAGTTATTTGTGTTCACACATTAAAGATCATTTCAAACTGAACATGTAAATAGAATTGCCACAATAAACAAAGGGAAACCTGTTTGTGAAAGGGGAAAAAATATTTTTTTGTGGATCAGTATAGAGAACAGAAGCCAAGGAGGGTATATAGTTGCACATTATATGTTGACAAGAAGGTAAACACTAGAGAGAACGAACTGTTTTAAGAACAGCACCAGTATAAGAGCGATTGGATGATGTTAATAATCATGGGCAAACATGACCTTGAAATTAAAATCTTTCTGACTGTCCATGGAAGTAGGTTTTGGAATAGCCTCCTAACAGGAAAAGGGGGATAAGACAGTATACCTGATTTTAATATATAGGATGATCAGTGTATGAAAGGGATGCAATTGTTTGATATAGACAGGAGTCTGATGTCCTGTCTTTATAGTCCTGTATTGCTGTGCATTTTATTAAAGGTATTGCCTGTACTCTTTGAATATTAGCCTTTCTCAAAGCCTACACTGTGTAAAAAACTAAGGATCTTTTATTCACTGACCGAGCTGTGTAAAAACTAATCAAGACAGAGATTCAACTGAAACAGAATATATAATCTTCTTGCTATTGTATCCTTTTATTTCATTCTGTTTTGTCTTTTGAGTTTTTTTTTCTGTTTTTGAAGTGAAGGATGAGGCTAGTCACCAAATTTTAATTTTTAATTTTTGAGGCCTATAACTGACAGATCATAATGTCACCTAACTTCACTACCAACCCAATCAGAAGTCCTTATTTCCTTTTTTTGGCAATTGTTGCTTCTAAAAATATCTAATATATCAATTATACACATTCATAGCACTACTAAATCAGGTCTGAGACTGTGTCTTGTGTCTGACTCTTGCCTGGATGCTCAGAGAATCAGGAAAAGCTTCTTGTATCCTTTTGTCTGATTCAGCACAAGCCCTTGCAAAGCCAAACAGTCTAGCTAAGATTTATCATCTATCCTTCGAGTACCAGGGGGCAATATGAGGAAAGAATAACAGATGTAGCTGCGTATATAGTATCAAATGGGAAATAACTCAGAGAAATGTTTTGCATTTAACTTCAAAACGTTAAGAGAATCACTTGAATGATTGTCAAGTGGAAGGTCATTTGATCCTTGGAGGAAGTAGGAAAAATGTCCTGTGCTGTGTCTGGAGATCAGCTAAGATACAGATGGTACAAGAAGCAAGCTCTGTGACCCAGAGTACAAAATCTATATCAAGATGGACTCCCAGACCTAAATACTTTCTGTTCAGTCTAACGGGTCCATGTGACTTGCAAGATGGTATGTGCTTATACGTTAGAATTCAGGAGAGCTGTATATGAAAAACGAGTTCAGAGAGTGGATGCCAGATATCTTTCTTCCTGTGCATATCTAATAAATCCACTTTTAGAAAAGTTGAAAATGACTTTTACAAGCCAGAAAGTATCTTGACATTATGTGGATACATATGGGTAGGAAAGGGCTTGGAGAGTTTCCCAAGTTTGTAAGGACCTTTTCAGGACTGAGCAAAATTACAATTCCTGCATTTAGGTAAGTTTAAAGCTTTCTCCTTTGCAATGGACCCTTAGTTGAGAGTGAGGTTTGGTGACAGTCCAGCTGATAGTGCAGCAACTGGAATGCCTTGCATCCCACCCACTCTCAGAAGATAGTAATGAAAAGCAATAGGTAAAACTGTTAGGGCTGATATAGGTAGCCAGCTCTTCAATTAGAGGGTATTTGGACATGGCCACTGCTGAAGTTGCAGTCTGGCAATAGCCACTGATGTCTGCACCCAGGGAGGAACGAATCAGCTGTGCTCCCTGTGGGAGCACCAGAACAGGTGCCTTGCAAGAAATGTCACCGTATAAAATGTTGCAGAGCTCAGGAGGTCGTCGTGAAACAGTGTAAGAACAAGATCACCAAAATTGTGTGGTCAAAATCTCAGTGGCATGTACACAGGCCGGTACCCTGAACAGCTGAAGCTAACAACCTAGCAAGCCACTTGAATAGGTATAATGATGGCATTGCCTGGTATTTAATACCAATATTCCTAGCCAAAGCGTAACCCAACTTTCAGAAAGACTATGCTGTTTTCCTAGCAGTCTGTTTACATCATCTCCAGCTTTTTCTTTGTGTTTATGAGGCTATGTTCTTTTTAGCTTTCCAGTTTTGCTAATAGCACCTCACAGTTTTTGTTACAGAAAGCTGGTGCTATTAAAATTTGCATTATTTTACATATCCACTACCAGTTTGTTCCTTCTGTGATTTTTTTTCACATTGTGTCTTCACACCTTCTGTGTGTAACTGTGAAGATTTTGTATGTATTAACATAGGCCTTGTGCAAGACCTTTTTCAAAGAAAAGAAATAGTCCGTTCAGAATGGCTGATGTTACCTTAAGAGAAGCTCTGATTGCAAAGCTCCAAAAAATCATAACCTGATCCAAAGAAAATTCACCAGAGGACTTCTTTTTCAATTAACACCTTTTTTCTATGTTAATAGTTTGCCAAAACTTTTTGCAAGTTATGGACCAAATCTAGTAAAAAATGGAGCATGTGTTAGACAACTTGCATTTTCTTTTTGGGAAAACAGTCTGATTAACTCAGAAAGAGCAACACAGAATGAAGAGTATGAGCATGCCAAAAAAAAAAAATGTTTAGGAGGTTCATTATTGCAAAATAATGATGGTTAGGATTCTTTGTACCTGTAATGATGAAGCTTTGATAAAAGGCATGTTGCACAAAGATTCTTTTCTTACATCACTACATGAGATCAAGAAAAAGGAAGTAAAGAAGATGCCCCTAAAAAGTATACTGTTCTGCTTAATTTTAGGAAGAAACAAGAGATTTGATGCTGAATAATCTCGAAGTCATACTTTGGTAGAGATATATATAGATTATGCAAATATACTACCATTTTAAATTTTACTTTAAACATGTCACATATAAGGGGGAGAAGAAACTGTTCATCAGAGTGTGTGTGTCAAGCATTTGTGCGGAAGACATTTTGACAGCTCTTCTTTCATGCTTACCTAATATGCACTGAAATAATGGTAAGAGGAAAAAAAATCAAATATTAAGCCTGTTATGACAAAAGCAAGAATTAGATCTGTGACAAGGACCCAGTATAGCTGGAGGAAATCTCAGGCTTTAAAATACTCTGTGGCAGCTGTCCTTTCTCAGTATAACAGCGCTTTACCCAAAGGGGCAGTGCAAATGGCAGTGCCTCCATTTTATAGCCCAGTACCCAGAGCATGAAAGCGTTAGGTCCTTCCTTCCCCTCTGCATCCATTATCAAGTAGGAGAGAGAGAGCTGGAAGTGTTGAGAAGTCTTTCCTACCCATTTCCTCCAGTGGGAGCCATGTGAACGATACAGATGTCTAGATCTGTAGTTTGTTTAGAAAGAGAGCTCTTGCAATACCATCACCTCCAAAATGCTGCAGTGGTCTTTTTTTTTACTTTGGCTGTAAGAGACCCTGTGGTCTTTGCAGAGGCCTTTTCACGCCAGTACAGATGTTATAGGCCCAAACATAATCAGCCATACTTCCCCAGCCCATGGACTAGCAGGTCTGGGTAATTAGATGCTGCAGCTTCTATCAGCTCATGTCCAGCTGCAAGTGCATCATGGCATCAGTGAAGGACCTATGTTTTCAGAACTCCTTGCAGGATCTTAGGCACAGGCAGCCATCCTGTTCTCACAGGCAGGGGGAAGCTATGCCAGGACAATGCTGGGCCGAGAGCAGGTCATTTGCAATGACCTGGTGAACTTCTGCCATGACCTCATCCTCTGCCATGGCTGCAGTGCCTCAGAGAAAAGATGGCAGGATGCCCTTATGAGATGTACATTCACATCTGGGTCTTCCTTCTCTGATGAGCATCTGCCTTGAAATTCTGCATCCCCAGATGGCAAGCAAAAGTGAAGAGGAAGCGCAAAAAGAAGGAGACCCAGTGGCATAGTTGGGAGAGAGACACTTCATCCCTCAATAGTATTCCAGACTGTGGTGGCTGATCAGCACAACTTAGTCCTTCTGCTCCCTCATAGATGTGCCACCACTTCTCAAAGGCTGGCTTTGCTTGTCAGCTGCTCATTGTCCCAGATGCAATTCCTCTCAGTGATGTAAGCTACCAAGAGAAGAGGGTACAGGCTGGAGTTCCTGCTCAGGGCTGACACTATGGCTCAGTCTGAAGCATCTGTTTTTACAGTGAAAGGCTACTTTGGTCTGGGTGGATTAGGATAACAGCTATAATGAATATGTGTTTCACTCTCTCAAAATCTGCTTGTTCTTCAGGCATCCATGAAAGTCAAGCCCCAATCTGGGAGAGTGACATTATGGTAGCCACAATACCATAAATCAGCTTCATGAATCATTAGTAGAGGTTTGAGAATCCTGAGAATGATTGCATGCCTCCACACATTTTGGAAGAGTTTTGTAAACTTGTGATGGCTTCACCTCCTTCGTGTACACCATTACCCCATGAACTCCATATTTTCCAACATTTGTTGAGTTTTCCATAGAGTCAGTGTTGCTACAAGAAATTCAAAACATCCTGGACATGGTCTATGTGCACCTCTTGAGCAGTGGAGAAAAACAAGATTCCATCCAGGTATGCCATGACACGGTTATTAAGCATGTCCCTCATGACAGCTTTTACTGCATTGTAGAGACTGGATGGCATCACAAGATAGTATCACAATACATCACATGGCTGTATTTGGTGTGGAAAGTAGTTTTGTTTTGTTACCCTATTTGTTACCCATTTGAACTGAGAGCAAATTTTAGGCTGTCATAGATCCGATTGGTGAATTGGTGAACCCGCTGCAGATGTTCAAAGAACTCCAAGATGAGAGACAGGGGAGGCCATTTCTTCAGTTCACTTCATTACTGTAATGTCTTTCAGTTCCTTGTAATCTACACAGGGGCAGAGACACCTCATACTTCTTTGTAACAAAAAGCATGAGAGTCCTAACAGGAAAGATGGAGAGATGGATGAACATATATACCACATGGATCTGGGAGTGCTCCTCAAGGACTGCTAATTCAGAATGTGACAAGGCATAGGTGCACAAAAAGGCACCTCCTTTTCAGATCATTTGGGCAGTGACTGTTGATGTTGTTGAGGGGAAGGGGGAGTAAAAGTCATTGAATTCCTCTGGGAATGTTGTCAGAAGGTGAGAGCATTGGCTGAGGCAGAGGTATGGTCCAGAAATATGGTCCTGGCTGACTCAGAGCTCTGGGCCTGGTTAGAACTGTAATGATGCAGATGCCTCAGGGCTCAGGCTGTACTGAGCATGGCAATGGTCTGTTCTTGGTACCTGGCTGTCATGTTTGGTATGGCTATTGTGTGGTTACATCTTTCAGCTGCTTCCCTCTCACCCTTCCCTCTGCCTGGAGTGAAGTTGGTGGAGGAGTGAAGTTGGGTGGTGCCAAACGCTGTGGGCACCTCTAGGAGTGGTGAGAGAGGTGGAGCAAAACGTGGCAGAGCCCGCCAGGGCTGAGGTCTACTCTCTCTGGCAGGTCCAGAGGGATAGCCAGGCTGACAGCTGCCCTGGTCTGAAGGCCTAGGCTGCCTCAGCCATCCCATCTCTGAGAACCTGTCAGTCCAAATCTGTCATGGGCTATGAGGGTTTGTTCCTTCCACATGGTTTTCATGACCAACATGGGACCTGGCAGGGGGGAGCCAAGGGAGCAGCCCCTGTACAACCAGAGGGTGAGAAGCCATGGCACGTAGCTATGGGAGCAGGCCGCATGGTGCTTAGATCAGAGCTCAGGAAGGCTTGAACCTTCCAGGACCATCAAGAGGGGGATACTGTACAAGTGAAAGGGAGCCAGGAGCCAACGGTGACACCAGCACAGGGTTTGCCCTCACCAATTGGCACCATGTGAGTGGAAAGGGGGTGGCAGCAGTAGGAGGGTCTGGTGACAGGTCAGTGATAACCAGGCAAATGCAAAGTGATGAGTCTAATCCAAGGTCAGTCCAGGAACCTGCAAGTAGAATCAGCAGAAGCCAGGGCTGGACATGGGCCATGCATCAGTGTGGATCAAGTATGGCCCAGGCCTCATCTGAAAAGGGCTCCCTGGTACAGGCATGTCTGGGGGGCCCAGGTGAGCCAGTCAGGGCACTTACAGCCTCAGATCAAGGCAGTATTTGAGCATTTTTCATAATATCAGAGTGGAGAAGGTCTTTTTGTGTTATTTGTGGGACTTTTGGAACGCAATATTCTGTGCTTTCTAATGATTATACTCTGCACTGTGTGTGTGCACATGGCTTAACCAAAGTTTCTCTCAAATTAGTAGGATGATGGGGTATTGAAAATGCCTGACATGAGGGTAAAAGCACTACTTTGGTAACATTTAAAATGCTAAATCCAGATATATGTGTTAAGTCCTGTGTACGTCCTTTTAAAATTGCCATAAAAAAGCCTGAGAGCCACTGTTGGCATGTAGCATGCTATATATAGTAGATATATATAACCCGTTAGAATCAGTATATCACCTCAGCCTGAAAATGCCATCAGAGTGTAATGCAGGAAAAAAGTAGGGAAATGACTGATACTAGAGGCCTGCAAATAAAACAATATTATACTTTAGCGGTCAGTATGCCTAGATTTACCTTACAGAAAATCCTTATTTATGAGGTACATATAGACTGCAAGTAGGTGTGTATACAAATATCATGTTGAAAAGTATCAAGGAGCTGGAACACCACTGTAATTGCTCACACCCACAGCACTCATTACCGTCTATCTCGATACGTTGCATGTGCCTTTCAGTCTTCTTGCCAACTTGTTCTGTGTGAGGGATGATTTGCAAAGGGAACATTTTCTGAAAAGGACAAGGACAAATTGTTCCAATGATGGGCCAGAAGAGAAAAAGGAAATGCAGAAATATGATGACAAATATGATGTTTGTTTGACTTCAGTCATTTCAGTACAATGATATGTAGCCTGCTCTAACTGGTGGCTGCTGAAAGAATGGAGGCTTCAGCATTGTCACACATTTGAAAACAAGACATCTAACAAGGAACAAAAGAACCTCAGGATTTTGCAGTTTTGGTGGATCAACAAGATTAGATTGCTTAAACCAGCTCTGTCAACACAAATGCCTTTCAGTTATTTTCTTTGGTGTCTTCATATATTGCATTAGTGTAAGGTATGTACCATTGCAGAAGAGGTTATCCTATCTTGTACTATAGCATAGTTTCTAAAATTATACACCCTGAAGCAGTTGTTGAATTGAAAACAGTGTCTTTGTCAAAGACAATCCTTTGTGTCATATGAGAGAGACACAATTGATCTTGAATTCAGAGAAAACAGCTACATGGTGATTCAACTCTTAAGTCAGTTTCTGCAGCACAACTTCTATTTTGGAGCTTCTTTTGTAGACAGTTTGCATATTTTGAAAAAGATACCAGTAAAATATTTCAAGAAATAGCCAAAGATTACTACCCTCCACTGATGTGACTGATTGCTATCTGCACAAATACTACAGCCCAAATGGTAACAGGTATGAATAATGACCTGGATACATAGATTTAAAAGCATTTTTCTAGTACCTTTATGTTTGGTACTGCCAAGTTCTTCTTGCCAGGAAAATCAAAGGAAGCATGCACAAGGTCATTCATATTGCTAGTTAAGAAAAAATGTTAATTTCAGTAGTAATAAGCTTCCCTGAAGGCTGTATGTATTCTTGATAATATTGCTTTGTGATGACAAAATTTCTTTTCAATAGAAATTCCTCTTTTGGACTTGCAGGTAACTCTTTAAATGAGGGAAGAATTACGCATTTTCTTGCTTGATTGACCTCGATCACTTGCTTTTTGCTGCCTGTATTTGGCTGGTGTGTTTATTCTGATATAAGCAGGTCGAATTCTCTAAGGTGGAGTATTTTTGGTTCATGTTTGCTCATGAAGAGGAAGACTATAGCAGCCATCATGCAACTTGGAAATTATGCTTCCTGAGAGCAAAGAAAACATAGAGTAACTTTTCTTTTTTGTCTCAGACTTCAGTGAGGGAACTGAGGAATCAACAGGAAAACATAATGCACTCATTAATCATAATTCAAGGGAACTTCACAGGCATCTTTGGGAGCCTTTTCTCTATTGATCCACATAGTGGAAAGTGGTGATTCACTAATCCTTTCATCCTAGGTGCTGTGGATAGAGCAGTACAGGGTGAGCCATTGCAACAAAAGCTGACAGGCTTGACCTCTGATAAGACCATAAATTCAAAGTTCTTTAGAAAGGAGCTGGGTATGCTTAGTATGTCTCTGAAAAAAGATTGTCCAGCTTCAGTTACAAACATTTTATCCTGATTTATCCACTACAAATCAAAATGTTCTCAGTGTTGGTAATGAAAATGAAATATTGTTAGCATGTTAAATGAAAAGGACTGAAGACCATTACTTCTGTTTATCATTAACCAGCATTTGAAGTATGTTTCATGAATGTTGGGTGATTCTTTTGAGTCTTATTTAAAATTACAAATTACCTTTTTGAACCTTGATGTCAGCTATTGTTTTTTTCTTTTAATTTTTACATTGTAGTAACGTCTAAAATTTCTAGCTAACAAACAGCAACCACTATGTTATTGTACACATATGTCCTCAAAACTTTCCAGATAAATGTGTGAAATGAGGGAAGAGATATATCAGATAAATAGAAAGTGAAAAGGAGATAACTGAAAGTTAACAAGACCACTATAACATTTAGCATCTGGTATGTAACATTTTCAAAGTTAATTTTAGTTAATGAATGATAGTATTGTGAAATATATTAGTCTGAAAATAGCTGTTTGGTTCCTGAAAAGACTGGAAACCCAGGCATCATGAAAATGGCATTGCTTGAAATTCTTTGTGATAATTGTTTTAAATCTGTTAACTTTCTACTGAAGCTTGTGGTTCTTAGAAAGGCCAATTCCAAGATAGCAAGCTTACGTTCTGGTGAAATGGCCTACTTTGAGTCTCTGTAGAAAGTAGTCATCATTTTGCTTATGCAAACACTGCAGAATAAGCAAATTCTATGTGCTATGTTTTTCTGTTGTATTACATGTCCCATTCATTTTCTTTGTGTTTATTTTTCTCAGGACATACTTTCATATTGCACCCAATCCAGCAATCTAGTTTCTTCTAGATCTGATTGGAAGTTTATGTCCCTCTCTTACACAATTCTATGCATAAATCAGTTTAGTTGTTGATCTGACAGAAGATTTTTTCCATTTTTTTTAATATGTTCATTTTCCATCAGATCAGTAGCCCAGTCCACTTCATCCTTTGATTGCACCATACTTGAATTTGAAACAAATGAAGGAGCATCTGCATATGTTGCAAGGCAGAAGGAGAAGAGTGAGCTCTACAGCTATGCTGGAGTACTATCCAATGAAAATACACCCTTACTTCTGTATCTGGAAAATCTAGTAATCAAAGTAAAAGAGATATTAAATTTGTACTAGCTTTAGTAATGAAAACAGCTATCCCGTTACATTGCTTTGTTTGCTTTTACATGTACTTTCTTTTGTCTAAAGAGAAGATGGCATGCCAATCCTTTCAATTTACGGTAACAAGGCAAAATGCTGCCAAAACCATTTACCATATCCTAATCTGACAGAATTTACTTTCAATAACAGTGAGCCAAGTTATATGATGGAAACATGTATATATTTTTTTTACAGGATTTTTTATGGATCCTGTATGTGATTACAGGATCACATACAAATCCTACTATTTGTGTGCTACTGCCAATGTTTACCTTGTATAGCAAAGTTAATTGTTTTCTCTCGTGCTGTTACCAGTCTGTCTTCTAAAAGTATTTAGGTTTCATCCTATCCATATAATCGTATACAAATGACCTTGACTTTGTATTCTAAATCAGATATAAAATTTGCTGGGCTTATTATGTAGTAAAATATACATCATTTCCATCCATTCATGTAATCAGCCTCCAGAAGAAGGGAAAGTTATAACAGTAATAATAAAAGCACAGCAGGTTCAAACAAAAAAGAGTTAAAGGTTAAGAACCATACAGATGTGACATTTGTCACTTTAAAAGTAATAGCATTAGTGCAAACTAAAACCTTACCTATCATCGGACTATAAAAACAGGGAGTATTATCTGGTCAGTCACTGGTTTCATTTTTATTTAACATGTATTTCTACCATAAACTGCTTGAGTTTGATAGGTTGTTTAACACTGGAGATAGGAAAAGTGCTTTCATCTTCATGAAAGTAGTTTAACCTAGATCCCTACTGTTGTTACTGTTCGTTCACACTGTGGAGGCCGGTATGAAAATGTTCTTGATTTTGTTCCAATTTATTGGAGAGTGCTAACAAAACCATAGAACAGCATTGCCGTGATTTGCACAAATTGGCAGATACAGGGCAGCTAATGAGCAAGCAGGGACTGCACTTTTCCATTTGTTTCAAGTCTTTGAAAAAAAGACATAGGATAGTGAAGAGGAACTTTCATTAGCAATATTCATCAGTATCTGTTCATGAGTTATTAGTAATCTAGTTTTAAATTATATCTGTGCACATAATTTATATATATATATACACATATATATAAAATCTCTCTTTTTTCATATATGTATATATGAAATATATATATATAATTATTCTTTCCAAAAGGGAATTAGATTATACTTTACAGTACTATAAATCAAGCAACTTTGAAATGAATAAAATGCATTTTTAATAATTTAAAATATGATATTGAGATCATTAATGAGAAACTAAGGACATGCTGACAATCTCAAACTTCATTCCCTGAAACCTTATCTCAGAGTCACATTACATGCTGCGTCTAGTACAGCTTTTCATTTTTATGGATTCTGTTACAGTATCATCTATTTTGATTTAAACAAAGATTTAGAAAACATCAATTGTTGCTGAAGATATAGTCATACCTTTACTTTGAATTTCCTACTAATGTTGTATATTTTTCTAAGTAATGAAGAGCTTTTCTTGATTTGTTTTGCAACACACAACACTAGGGAAAATTAATGGTGTAATAAGCTTAGAAAAAAATAAGAATGTTGACAACATTTAGAAATATATTAAAGGAGGAAAATGTTGGGAAAAGAGCTATTAAAATATACTTGCCTTGAGGAAGTATAATATCAGCTTGCATGATTAATTTACACATCTCAAGAATTCACTGAAACCCATCTTAAACTTCTTTATGTGATCTATTCCATTTTATTGCTGTGAGATTTATGCAGTAAAGCAAATAAATGGTTGATTTATCTCACTTCCATTTGTGTGACAAAGCATAAGACAGAAGGGATGAAGAGAGATGAAATTTACTGATATGCAGAAAATGATCATATGCTAATGTTGTTTAGATTTGTAAGCATAGTTATTTTAGGTATTTTTATCATTTTTAATGTTTTGTGAACATATCAGGCACTCCAGACAAAGGATTCAATTAAAAGATTTTTTTGCCATTCAAACCTGAATATTTTAAGTGTCTATATAGCCCCAATATTTTAGAAAGTTTAAAAATTATGCCCTTTGAATGGAAAGTTCTCTGTTTAGGTCAAGAGTATGTGGTGCAATTGAAATAGGCAGTAAACTCTCTGAGTGTTGCCCCTGCAAAGTGCCTGAACAAGGTCCTAGTGATACCGTTGCGAGGAATGAGAGGACCGTCCACTTTCTCTGCATCTAATACACATAGCAGTTTTCTGAGACTGCTAGAAAAAATAAGGAGCAGAGATGTTATTTGTCTAAGAAGCTGAAGTTAATTCCAAGTAATACAAACGGTTGGAAGAGACACTGTATAAAGAGAACATATAGAAAACAAGATTTATTAAATAGAAGCCTTTTGCCAAAGACTTCTGTAAAGGCAGGGAGAAGATGGGGTCCAAAGGAAACTTTGTGACAGACTTTTCCTGAATTTTCAATCAACTTTAGTAATATAAGATGCCACAGCCATTGTTTGTGGCTGCTAAAGACTTCTGCTGATACAGATGTTTGTATAGATCACCGTCACAATTTTTAGTGATGTCAGAATTTCCTATACTCCACCCTCAGTGGAAGGCATTGTGGACCTGCATCCTGCACCGCAGAGCATGCCTGGACACACTGCTACAGAGCTTTCCCCCCAGACATACAGCCAAAGTCAGGATCAACAAACCAATAGCATGTGACGCCCCGCTGATCCACGAACCAGCCGACAACCACAGCTGCTCAGGGTGCTGTCTTGGCACCTTGCTTGCCTCTGTCTGCTACTTTTTTGTTAACTGTAAGTCAGTTGGGTCATGGCTGTGCCAAGGATCAGCAGGGCTCCACTCCCTGGTGGTCCTGTTTTGGGTGCAGCAGGGCACTGCAGGGAAGTCCAGGTCTGAAGGGAGGCCAGGTCTGAAGCCAAGTGGAGGATTAATTTAAGCAGAGCAAAGTACTTTTCTTAACCAGCAGGGGGGATGAGCTCTTCTTTCCCCTAGTTTATTCACGGAAGTGGATATTAAGGCTTCTTAATATTCTCATTTCGCAGGTCATTTTTTTTTTGTGTGTAGTGCAAGATCCCACATAACAAACCCCTGCTTTAACCTGATTTGTGTAGCAAGAGTTTACCTTCCAGCGGAAAAGAGTTTAATCCTGTTACAAAGCACAGAACTACCTGTCATTCCGCATGCTGTTTTGTCCTTCATTTATTCCACTTCCATTTCAGTCAGCAGGTGGTAACCATTAGGAGTGTGTTCGAGGAGGAGAGAAAGAGATTCCCTGAAATGCAGTCTACATGCTGCTTATGAGGGTTTTGGTTTCTACTGAACGTTCCCCTATCCTCAAAAGAGCCTGCAAAACACCTGCATCGCTTGTGATTGAAAGTCTCAGAGGAGAAAATAAACAATCTCCTAACAAGTAGCATGTAACCTTTACCACAAAGCAATGAGGTCACGTATCTAGCAGATACATATATATTTTTTAATAATATAATTCATAAACTGTTCTTTGCTATCAGCATAACCTCAGGTCTCACTAGCAGTCTGAGCCTGCAACTGGAATGCTTTTACTTTCCTTTTTTTTAAATACGACACATGAGCAAAATGAAACCTCACCAGACTCAAGATTTTACCTTTTTATACGACATGAATGTTAAAAGCAGTCTTGCCATGGATGAAGTACTGTTCAAAGCTACAGAGAAAATTTTAGTACACCTGCTGCCCTTGGTTGCTATTCACCCACTCTGCTTTAAATTTAACCTTCCTATTTTGCAAGAAGCAAATAAAGAATAAGTATGACTCTGAAACTAGGAAACTAGTTGGGGGCAGGACAATAGTTTTTAGGTTCCTCTTTTTTTTTTTTTTTTTTTTTTAGACACAGCCTTTTTTTTTCAACTGTATTAGAAGACAGTCAATCATATATATTTTACCCATATTTTTCATAGCAAATTATATAATTCCAATTGACTTCCCTGGAATTAAAACAAGGATGTGAAGTTGGTAGGCACTGAAACACTGGCTGGAGTGAGGAAGCTCTTCACATCAGAGTCTGCCTCTCAATCATCTCTCTTCGTGTTGAATGTGATTTTCTTATTAATTGCATGGACATTAGACTGACAGGCTGTGTGGTGGAGTCCCAAATTAGTTTTAGAAATAAATTGGGCTTTGACTGTGTCCTACTCTGAGATATCCTGTGGTGGCAGGTGGCTGTGTAAGAAGCACTGCCCCCCAGGCAAGTTCCTGGGGTGCTGGCGTTCTCCTGACACTGTGATGCACCATGAATAGGCAGTAGCTTTCTTCAAGCAGTTGGACAGGGCAGAACTGTCCCCATCTCCTTTTGTGCAGTATGCTCTGTTGGTGGTCGATGATGGAGGAGATGGAGGTGCGACTTCACTCTTCTCCTCTATGTAAGTGTTCATTACATGATTGCGATGGAAAACCTCCTTTTATCTCTCCCTGTATTGGAGCTGAGCAGTGAGACAGCCTGTGGGTGCTGTAGTAAAGTAGCAGACATTCTGTGCTATCCTGAGCAATTTAAAAACTACATTGCAAAAAGATTTTAGATGCTACATGCAGTCCAAAAAGAAATAAATGTTGAGATAATTTTTAAATTTGTTTAAAAGTCAGAACAGTCCCTTTCCCTTGTGTTTTGAATTATTCATTCTTTATTACTACAAGGAAAATGGAACAAACACTACAAAAATAATATTAGTCTTATATCTAACAAATATTAAGATCATAGCACCAGTAAAAACAGTCAGAGTGTGTATTGGTCGGTCATAGATGCAGTTCTCAGACTATGTATTATAAACTCACTTGCGTTTCACCCTCTGCTGTTCAGTGTAAGTAGCTATAAAGCAAATAACAAATATGACCGCTCTGCCACTTGGACTATTTTGTGGAATTAATTACTGTGTTACTTACATTTCATTTATTGTATCAGTTATTTATTTATTTAAATGATGTACGATGAATATGTCAGTCAAGCAAGCTGGTTTTCTTAAGAAAAATCATAATGCCTCAGCAATTTGTAATATTTTTTAAACAGAAGAAACAGGTTATCTATTTGGAATGTATATTCCAAATATATTTGGAACACTATGTTTGCAGAATATGCTCTTTTATTGCATTATTTAACTAATTGGAAATAATTAAAATATTTTAAAGGATGTTCTTTTTGTCAGTTACTAAGTCAGACTTCTGTAGTGCGGTAAGATTTGAAGCTGCAACCCTAATTCATTTACTTTAGGGTTCACCAGGGTTGAAAACTTTAATTCCCGTAGCCTTTAACTCAGCTATTACAACTTTCTGGAGGATGTGACTTAAACTTAAACCTCAGAAATAAAAAAAAAAAAAATTTAAAAGATACTTGAAATCCAAGTAAGTTATGTGAGATGTTTTAACCTTTAGTGAATATAGATACTGGTTTTTCCCCAGAGGACAATCTCAGCTTTATTCTCTGGCAGACACAGTTTTCAAATAATAGGGATTTCAGTACACCTGGCTATCAGTATTGGCACCTGCAGTGAACTTGAACTGCTGTTAAGGAGTTCCAGCTTTTAAAAGCTGAGATGTGAGTTAGCTTTATTATTTTAAATTTAGAAAATGCTCTGTGATCCTAAAATACTGTTTAAAGAAGGATCCTCATACATAAGCAGGCAGATTCTGCATGTTCTATTTATTCCTTGTTTATTCCTTGATTGTGTGGCAGAAATTGGATGTAGTAATTTCAGGGTACCAAACAATTTCCAAGAAAATTGCAATAATTCCTAGATCCTTTCAACAGAATGGTTGTATAGCTAGTTGTTGTTTCATCTTATACTGACATAGTTATTTATCTTTGCCTCAATTTGTGCTTTTTCATTATCACTATTGTGCAGTATTCATGTGTATCAAAGAAATTTCAGCTTATACCTTCAAATTTGTCAAGGCAATCCTGAATTTCAGTCCTGTCTTCCAATATATTTTCTGTCTCTCCCAGCATTGCTGTCAACATATAAAAAACAGTCTCAGTTCCACCTTCTAAGCACTGAATAGCACCATTTCCAATGGTGCCTCTTCTTATATCTCTATAAATAGTCTTGAATGCATTCATAATTAACCTCTGAGAATGGATATCTAACCTCTTTGCTACCATTGCTTGGTTTCATCTGCAGCATATTTTCCTATTTAGCATATTAGAATATCATGTCCTTTTTAGTGACCAGAATCCATAGTTATCATTCCATTCAGAGCATATTTAGGTACCTGAAGGTACCTCAGTGATATTTACTGAGTATATATTCTGTTATGCTACAACATTCAAAATGTGTCAGAGCACTTTCAAAAATGATTTTGAACTAGAACCCATTCCACTTTATTCCCTCTGACCTCCCTTTCATAATGCCTGAGGAATACAGCCCTTGACTGATACAGAGATGAGTGCTTTCTAACAGCAAGATTTCTAAAAATTTTAACAGATTTGGTAGAGTGATTAAAACACAAATGTTAATGGAAACAGTGTATCTTGAAAGGAGCACACAGGGTTATAGGTTTGCTTGAACATAGCTATGCTTTTCTTGAATTCTTCAGTGCAATATATTTGTGTTCATAGTCTTACTCTTTTTTTTTGCAGAGGCCTAAATACAAGGTTGTGTTTAAAAAAAACCCTGTCTATCGTCTTTGGTCCTTGTTTTATAAACAACTTGTTTTTCTCTATGAAGTTGCTTACATGAACAGCATATACTCAGCAAGTGTGGCTACCTTAGCAAAGCTGACCAGTTCAGTGCCTGTCTCACAGCAAAGTGCATTTGAGACCCATGAAATATGTATTCCCTCATTTAGGTCTGAACAGGGGCTGATCCAGTACATATTGATACTCTGGGGTTCCACGCAAGACATTGAATCCAGAGGTCCTTTCCTCAGAAAGCCAGATAGGGATGCAGCACTCAGCTTTTTTGTAACAATTTTGCAGAGAACTGAAAGTCCTCCAAATTCTGCAGAAGACTGAAGTTAGTCCCTGAGTGAGGAGGTTTCATGGAGCCTACATGTTTTGCAGGTGAACTGCCTAGAGCCTCAGATTTTTGGGAATCTTGGGTCTTGTGCTGTCCAACCATCTACAAAGTCAACTTATCAGAAGTCAAGAATTCTTCTCTACATGTCTGTAGGCAGACTTTTGCCACATGGAAAATGTAAGGCAGTCAAAGATTGAGTCCTTCTTTAAGGATGTGGTGGCCTACTGCAATTTATTCCCGTGTGAGGTAATTTTACCATCTGTCACCCTTCTCAGCTACTAGGAGCTGCAGTTCCTAGTGAGGAGAAGTAGTCAGTCACCCATGATGTCTGGAGTCTGTGCAGTCTACCAGCATTCAGTACAATAAGGCACCTAAACATGGTGTGCCATGTTTGAACTTGTAGACAATGACTAGAACTAATTCAAATTAATTACTGATGGTTTGATTCTCTTCTCAGCATAAGAGATTCATATCTACCTTGTTGCTAGTCTGAAAGTAAATTAAGGCAGAGCAAATACCAAACCTTTCATGTTTTGAATGTAGCTCTGCGTGGCATAAAACATTAACAGGGAGGAGAGAGAACACTATGCAGTAACTTAGCACAAAGGATGTACTTTTGGAGGGTTAGGTTTGGATTCAGATCCTTTTTTCTAACAATGTTTATGTATCCTCTGCAAAAAAATATTGAGTGATAGTTACTGGCTATGTTTAAGGCGAGATTTGACTGTTAGCCCATGTTTTGGATGTTCAACAGACCTTTTGCCCAAATTTCGGTAGGAATTGAATTGCTACAGTTCATGTGGTTGTTTGTTCATACAGTCAATCAGTCATAAATCAAAAGCTATTTAATATAGGTATATTTACCTATATTAAAATTAAATTACCTAATTAAAACATATTTAATAAATTTAATATGGGTAAATAGCAGAAATTTAATCAACATATAAATAATTGCATTCATTTGGCAAAAGTTCCAAGGAATATCTATTTATCTCATTTATTTACAATTTTGTAAATGTTAAAGACTTAGTTAGGAATTTGGTTTATCATTCTTATTCTGAGATTGAAACACTTCTTTCTCCAAATTTAAGAATTTGCCAGCCAAAAGTTTGCTGCTACATTTTTCATTTTAGGACCCTATATGTTACATTTTTCATGAACAAAATATACTTTACAAAGATGTCTGGGCAATAAGCCAGTTATAATGGTTTCAGGAGACTCTGCAGGACAGTAGAATAGCAAAAAAGTTTACTTATATTTAAACACATAAATATCTCAGATTAGCACAACAAATGGCAATTGACAGCTTTTGAGGAATCTTGGCACTAGTTTCCAATCAAATTGTGTATAAGGCTTTAAAACAAATTTTATTATCTGTTTGTTGACATTAATACAGGTCTGAATCCGTAGTTGCTGAATTAAGTTTAGCTATGATCCATATTTTTTCTCACATTTTAACATCGTTTGTGCTGTTTTTGGCCTATCAGACAACTATATATCTCAAAGTGAGCAGAGCATTGCCATTTCTAGGAATCCCAGGTTCACTTTCAAGGCACCTAGTTTGGGAATTTTGAAGGTAAAGTGCTCAAGTGCAGTTTATATGTGCTTGGGCATGGATGCCTGGTTGTCTTTGATGAAGATGACCTCTGGCAAATATTGATTAGGTTTTTTTTGGATCTGGAGTCAATCCAGAGAGTTTCAAATATCAGATTTCTGGCTTATCACTGTGCCATATTTTGAGGGAAAAAAAAAATAGTTTAATCAAGTTTTAACATAAGTACAAATTAAAATGGAAAATCTTTATGAAAATATATTCTATTACTCACTGGTAGGCTGGTCTGCATTTTTAAGTGTATAAACAGCAAGCATCACAGATTAGTTAAGCACAGTTTATCAAAGTTTAAAGATTAAGCAGTGGATATATTATAATAAAATCCACCCCCCGCACAGACTGCCCAACCCTTTTGGTCAGATTGTGTCCAGGTCTGAAAGTTTAAGAGGGAAGGAAGAAGATTCAGGAAACATCCCCTTACCCAAATGTTGAATCTGCAATCAGAGTAATAATTATTAGTATTTGTTAATTGTCATTTTGTTGGCATTTGGAATCCAAAAGAGCTTTTTGATTCTTTCACCATATTATTTTTCATTTTCACTACTTATAACATTGTTTTATGGCACATTAGTAGCAGTTATATTGTGTTTTGTTCCTGCTAATGTGTTACAGTAAGATATATCATCAATGATCAAAGCCATTTTCAGGTGTACATTTTATTTTGTGATTGTCATATTTTTAATTTACAAGGGCCTAGTGATACTTAACTCTGATTAAAACATCTAGACCAAAGTGACCACTGTTAGTATAGGAAGGAAAAGAAGCTAAGCATCGAATGTACTAATTAGAAAAGCAGCTGTTTTCCCATTAATATTTTAGTTTGAAATAAATTTGCCAAAGAAGATGAAAACATAACATCATGCAAGATATTTTACTTAAAAAAGTCAATATATATTTTTAAATATATATATATAAATAGTGTTTCTAGTGTTCCAGATTTATTCCTCTACGTAACACACTTACCAGTTACGTAAGTTGAGAAGTTAGTTGCTGTTAACTTTCTCCATCATTAATAGAGAGACATAGGCCCTTCCAAAAGATAAGGTTTTGATGCATTTATATGATAAAAGCAATAGGTTGTGCCCCCTGCCCCCCCCCCCCCGTTAGGCTAAAAATTTTTTAAGCATTGGATAAGATTTATGTATTCTAATTTAAGGTGCAGCTAAGACAAGTGCACACAGTTGCAGTATACTTTTAAACAGTCTGTATTATCAACTCAAAATGTGTGTTTTTCCAAAAAAGTGTCCACAGCTAACAAACTACTAAATTAGGCATTAGATATCCACAGATCAATGAGATAATTAGAGTCAAGATTTTTGTTTTTCAAACAGAATTATCAGAGTTTTACCCAGCACAAACAGATAACATTGTGACACAGAAAATAAGATATTTTAGTCACTTCTAACTAATAAGCAATGCTAATTATTTAGGCAATAAATGTCAGAATTAATAGTATATCTTTCTTATAGAGTATCTTGTTACACACTGTTCCTTCTGGGATCCAAAATGAAAATGTAATTGATTCATTTTGAAATGAAAGTTTAACTTTTTGAAATAGAATTTTTTTCCTAAGCAAAATTATTCAAGATTATTTCTAAATGTTCTTGTGCCAGCAAGTATTGAGTCTAGCAGTGATAAAAGCCATTATGAACAGAGTTAATCATTGTGGAGCAAGGAGAGTTTCAGTTGAGCCTTCGCAGCAGATAGACCTACTAGGGCAATTTCATATCTGTGCCTTGCACAGCGTGTTTTAACAGCACAGTCCTGTCTGTCCTGTCATTTCCAAGGAGGTCCCTGGGAATCTTACAGAATCCCATAGTTCACACCCACATTGTCTCCTACGCACAACAGATTTTCTCCCACACTTAAAAAAAAAAAAAAAATCCTTTTTCCCCTCCATTTCCTTTAATTAGGGAAAAGGGATAGTGTCAGACAAACATTTCTTTGTTAGTTGACCCTGATACACTGACATCTCCAAGAAACTCATGTTTCCATGAGCCAAGGTGTATTCTGAGGAGAATATGCAGGTCTCCACCTGACAGTAAGAACTCAAACCGTATGATGTCATTTGTACATTAATCCTGCCCTATACAATATCTAATCCTTGGCCTGTAAGGAAAGATTGGTCATGACTTCTTCCAGCTGATATTTATGAAATGTTGCCTAGCATGTCTAGCAGAGTCAGTAATACATTTTCCTCTTTTTTTTCTGTTTTGTCTCTTGTTTCTATAGCATCTGAGTTTCGTGTGATTTCTCTTAAAACATTCTCAAGTTTCACCCACACAAGCCATCTGGACTATAGTTAATATTTTAGGACCTATCCCCTTAACTTTGATGTACTTTCTTGTAACTGCTAAAACATGGTGATATCTCTTCCTTCTGTCTTGAAAGCCTCCCCCTCACAAACCCAAACATACCAAAGGAACCAAGGACTTGATATTGCCAGCAGCTGAATTCTTTCAAATCTCTTGCATTTTTTTTTTCAAAATGGAGAAAAATCTATGATGAGAAAAAGAAATTTATGAGGTCTCAGCAGCAAAAGTCTTCACATGATGAAAAGAATAAAGTCCTAGACTATAGAATATTATCGTAAAAAAAGTTTCATATTAGTAGTACTTGGAGCTGATTTGTTTTGTTCATTAGGAACTCAAAAATGGCACTGCAATAAACAGCAGAGAGCATATATCATACTAGATTTCACTAATGACATTATCATTACTGTATCTCATTTCCTGTCTTTACCTGGCACTTGTTTGCTCCTCAGGTTCATTGCATTTCATCTGAGTAGGATCCACTCTACACCTATGAATAAGCAAGGAACAGAAAGGAGTGCATTTTAATCTGACTTAACCTAGCAGTATTTCTTAAATAGCTCTGTCATTTTTGCAATATTCTCAAGGTTTGATGTTATTATTTATCATTCTTATAATGTGAAAACAAGCTTGAAAAAAACAAGATTGGATAAATGTTTCTAGGAAACAAATTGGCAGCTCTCATAACACTTGTAATGAAATGTGCTTTGTGGAATAAGATGCTTATCTGGGATCCTATTCTCCTGAATTCCTGGGATTCTGTGATCACAACAATGACATTTATCTCTTAAAGGTGGGCCCACACAAATATTTCATGGTCTGTCTGGTAGCCTTAGCTAACAGAACTGTGATTACTTGCTGCTTAGGCACAAAGACAGATCACAAGATTGTTATCTCATCCCTCTTTCCTGTCCTTTATGTGATCCACCCCTGAGGAAATGCTCAGTTAGAAGACAATGGCCTAGGCAGTAATATATGTGGAGTTGTGATAGGGATTAGCAGGTAGTTTATGGCTAATTGGGACCCACTGAGTCATAAGGAGGAGTTTGTTGGACCTCTTTTCCACTTGAGAAAGTAAGGACAGAATTCAATTGCCTGAACTCATGTGTGCTGGGTATCTGAGGTTCTCCAAGAGTTTAAGACATCTTCAGGAGCACTTAGGGACTTTTGGAGCAGTATCTGGAAATCAGGGGTTCTAGTGCATGGCACATAGGCACCATGTATTTGTGTTCAGGCTGAGCTGAATTCTAGACGTTGTTCACTCAGAAATCACAAATAATCACCACATATAGACATAAATTTAGGTCTCAACATCTCTGAATCCAGTCCTAGGAGACTGAAATAATGGGGAGTTGAAGGGCTTTCATGGAAGAGACACTGAATTAGGAATCCCTAAAATCTGATTTTAAGAGATTGCTACAGGGTAGGTTATTAATCCTCTACAGGCAGCACATAAAAGGTGAGATAAGATTCCCCAGGACTCCACACAATCTTTGTGTATTGCTGTGTGAAAATAGAATTCTCTTCCCCTCCTCAGCTCCAAGAGTTGTGTCGGGGGCAGGTTTAGCTCAGTTGGTTAGAGCGTGGTGCTGCTAATGCCAAGATCGTGGGTTTAATCCCCGTATGGGCTATGCTGAGGGTTGGACTAGATGATCTCCAGTGGTCCCTTCCAACCTTACCATTCTATGATTGTGCTAGTGGTCTTTGTTTGTGTAAAATTCATTGTAAAATATAGCAAATTCCTTGACATTTGCCACAGTTTATTTTTCCTCTTTTGTTGTTTGTTTGCAGTCTGCTGCAGAAATCTGATCACCACAACACCGCTTGCCAAAATATCATAGAAACGAGGTGGGGAGGGTAATGGTGATCTTGCCAAAGAATTTAGAGCCAATATGCTGCACAGTGTACAGAGCTCTCTGCCTCTAATAGGCAGTGATGCATTGGTTGGTTTTTCAGCTGCTGTATTGTATACATCTCTAGTTTGTGTTAGGTTTAAATCTATCTGCACCGTTCATCCGAGTGTTCTAACCATAATCTATCTAGGTGTCTGCTTTGCCACTAAGAGATTAAAAATATTTCAGCTGAATAATTTTGGATCCTCATCCTTAAATGCCCTGTCTCATCCTTCTTCCCTGCATTCTTATAGTTTGCCAAACTCAAAACTGGAGAATAAGTGTAGATGTAAAAAGGTGGACATTTTAGTTAAGATAATAAAAAAATATTACAAAACATATAAAAAGCACTTTCTGAAAGAAAGTACAAGAGAACTAAATAAATCCCAAGAGGTGTATGGACGTATTGTCATTAAACAGAGGATGAACATATATTTCTGTATTCAGAATTCTTTGCTGCTTTCTCTTCTCCCCTAGTCTTGTTGAGAAGTAGCCCCAAAAATATTCTAGAAGAAAATACTTTATAGTTCATCACATTTTCCACTGTCCTTTCAGAACATATATTGCAGAATGAAGGATTTCTGCACAAACAAGTTTTTAATCTGAAGCAAGATAGGAACATTAACTTTTTAAGGAAGCGTGGAAACATTTCACTTTCCTGAAGAACCTCACTGTTTCAGTGGTAGGGTATCTCAGCAAGAGATTTTTCACACTTTACGAAGGGTTTTTGGAGCCAGGAACTAAGTCACATAAATCTGTCAACAAGGATGCAATGATCTGTTAGGCTGGAAAATTTTGTGTTTGCATTGAAAGTGAGGAGAATCAGTCTTTAAAAGCTAAACTCTTTTGTGCTGATACATCTTTGTACAGTTCTACATGTATTAGAGGATTGTCTAAAGACAGATCTGGTTTAGAAAATTTTACTTTTTATAAAATGTGTCTAGCTTTGCAGTGGGCATGAGGACCAAGATCAGTGGTGGGCTGTCTTCTGTTTATGTGTCCACATATGTTTAAGCTTTGTTGAAGACAGCTTCTACTTTTCTTTCTTTGCTGTTGATGACTGTATGTTACTTCTGCAGAAGTGTGTTCTTGTCTTTGTTTTCAAACGGGGCTATGAAAGAATATAAATCTTCCTGCAATCTTCTTTACTTAACATGTATATGCATTCCTCCTTTCCTCTTACTCCTCTAAGTCATCCACTTCCTACTTTTTACTCAAGCCATAGAAAAAGGCAAAGTGATTTTAAATACTGGGCACTTTTTTCCTATACATAGCATATTTGTACAGATTGCTGGTTGAAAGTCATCAGCCATACCAGATTGCTTTTTTGAATGATGTGACACATGACTGCTCTCTTAACTAATAAATTGCCAGGTGGACTGCATAAAGCAGACCTAATAACTGGTAAACACTGACTATTCTGTTCCTTCACTAGGTGTAGAGCTTCTTATTTAAAACTCATGCTTTATGAGTCAGAATTCTCTCTTTTAATGGATGAAATATTCTAAATATTCCATCTAAAAGCACACTACTTTTTTCATTTATTATTCATTGAACTTTAACTATTTTCACAATCAGTCTTAGGAAATCACTATTCCAATTTTTATTGCGAGTGTGAGGCCAACCTTGTTCCAGACCATCTGCCTGTCAATTAGATGTCACTCACAGATGCCCCTGAACAATTCTCTTCTCTAATTAGAGATGAAGAAGTAACAGTTTAGATTTGTCTGTAGACTTTAGCTGCTGGCAGATGTGGATTGCTAGTTTTTTTCATTCATTTTGTGGCATAGTAAACTTCAAAATAGACAATTTTTTTAAAAAAATATTGCAGATAAAACTCCCAACATTCTCTCCATGAGATACCCTTCTACAGTGGCAATACAAGCCTCATTTTATGAAAGATCATTATTTTTAATAAATTCTTATTAACATCCTGCAATATTTAAGGTATATTTTTCACAAGAAGGTTTAAAATGATTAAGGTTATCTCTGTGTTAAGACTTGTTAATCAGGAAGCAGTACATCCTCAATATATAGGTATATAGGTATGATATGCAAAGGTCAGTAGTTAGGTCAGATACAAAGTTACTGCATTTTAATAAAAAGAAACTCTTCAGTGCAGCAGTGTTTTAGTCTGAACCTGTCTCCTACCTCAGAAAAAAAATCTCAGAAATGATAATTCTGGATTATTTTTCTACTACCCTGAGGAAAGCCCCTGGCTATTCTTATATTCTTTCAATTGTGTTAATATTGCAGTTGCTCTTATTTGAAGGGTAAAAGGGAATCAGAGGAGTGGATAGTTTTCAAATTTATAACACTAGGTCAGTTACAAATCCTTACTTCTGTCTCCCACTAATCCTCATGTAGGTGCATGCCTCTGGCTGTTTTAAAAGGGCAAAAAGAAACCAGATACAATTGGGTGACTTGATCAAGGCCTTTAGCAAGGGTTATTTTAAGCGTGTTTGTTTCTTTACCCAGAACATTAGAGAGATTAAAATTCCCTATTTTGCATCATCGCACCTTACAAGATGTGTGATCCTGTTCATCATTCCCTTTTTGCTTCAGAAAGTTAACTTTAGACTTTCACAGGGACAGAATGAGCCCTACCTGGCTGTTCTGTTCTCTAAAGTACTTCTAAATACTGTTCCAATAGGACTGTCCCCCCATCACCCGTGCGCTCAAGGTCTTTGACTAATCTAGTCACAGATATTTCTGCTGGGGTATATCTTTTGCCACCTCCGTTGGGTTTCCTTAGTGTGTGTTTAGATCCTTCAAAGCAAGCTAGCCCTATTATGTATGCCTGAGCTTGGGCTTTTAAACGTGAGCTTTCTGTGTGCCCCAAAGCTGAACATATTTCAGCTGGTTTGTCAGTTAAACCAGGTTACTACAGCAGGTTCTACCATCTTCATTTATGGTAAGGGTTAACAAGTTATAAGAACAGTGCCACTGCCTTCGCTAGTATCATAGATGAAGTAATGGATAATTTAGTAGAAGGAGTATATGATCAGCATATTCCAACTTCTCATAAGTTCAAAAAAGCAATATAAGATAATGTATGATTTTTGCAGAAAAAGAAATTAATAATCAAGGTGATACTTCTCACAGCTGGTAAGGGAAAATGAGAATATAGAGCTAGGAATGATATTCAGGGAAAACCAACACTTTTCTATTTTAGTTTGAGAGAAATTATTGATCTTAAAATGATTGTTGTTGGGAAAATAAATCCTTATTTACGAAAAGTTTTAATAAATGCTTTCTTCTGTGTCTGACTTGACTAATAGAAGTAAAAAAAAACCAATATGCTAAAGGAAAGGGATGTTCTTGTAGAAGGTCACTGTTATCTGGATTCTTCTATCAGTAACTCATGAATGCTATTTTGTCAGATTACAATGTGTGTAGAAAGCATGCCATCCACCACCTAGTATGCTAGACTTTTTATTCATTCACAGTCACAGTCATTAGGTTTGACCAGTCTTACTATTCCTAATTCTGTAGGCATTATAATCCATTGAACTCTCTCAGTGTTCTGAGTGAGTTCTGAGCTCTCTCAGTGACATAGAATAAGTAAAGCATTTCTAAAGGAAATAACTTTCATGCTTCTTTTTCTTTTTTTTATATACTTATTTGCCATAGTCATTTAAAGTTAGATTAAGTTGCCTTTTTTTGAACACTGAACAATTCAATTTGCGTATATGAACAGCAAAGAGAAAGGAGGGGGAAGGGAAGAAAACAGGATAAATTTTCACAGGGGCCAATGGGAGTTCACATAAATGCAACAGGTCTTTGTTACTGCCAGGATCATTGCCAGAAATTTACATTTTTATTCCCGTGAAGCATGAGGTATCTTGCAAGGCTGTGTACAGTTTTCCTCGGGCATTTTAATGCTTTTATATCTCTCTTTCTGCATTATACATGGTTAGTTATTCAGGGACCTAGAACAGACAGCTGCAGAAGCATAGGGGAAAGACATGCTGTTTATTTGACTTGCAGTCCGTTATTAAAAGCTTTGGAATTTCCATAATGAATAGATTTTCTGAGACAGAGACTGGCCAAACCTATATCAATTCTTGTGAATTATTTTTGTATAGTATGTTAGGTTTTTTCATTTAATAGTACCAAAAAAACGCAACAAATGTAGTTTACACTGATGGATGCTATACAGAATCCTAAGATACAGAGAAGCATTTTAAAAACTGTAGATGAAAGTGTAAAATACTGAGTTTAGACAAGTCGTTCAGCTTTTAGACAACACAAAAACTTCTAAAATGACCAATTACACTGGAGGCATCAAAAGAATTTCTATAAATCAGTGCTGGAAACATGATAAGTTGTCATCTCAGTGTGCAAAGTGTGCTTCACCAGGCAGTCCTATAATAGGAATTGGCTACTGTAGCACAGAATAACAACTTTGGTTCACTCTGACTTTCATTTTTATTCTAAAAATACAGAGTGGAAACCAAATCAAACTGCTAAAGCTTCACCAGGTTTGACATGGAATTGTTGGTGCTTATGTGGATTCCATTTAAAATGAAAGGTCAGTCCAGACATGCTTGAAACACAGTCCTGGCTCTGAAAATATTTACCAGCCACATTAAGCCTGACTCAATTTTCTGGTTTATGATCAGAAACTCAAACATTCTATCACTAAATTAGATGCTAGATACTACAGTGAAAGACAAGTTTTTTTTGTTGTTGTTGATTTCTTTTTTTTGATGCGAAGCCTGTGTAAATCAGAGTACTGCATATTCCCATCTCCGCAAAGTGACTTGCAAAGCTTGTTTCTCTTTCATCACAAGAATGAAACATTTTCCATGTCTTTAGGGAAGAGTTGTAGATAGACTGCCCCTACTCAGTCGTTGTAAAGTAAAGCATACTAAGTGTACTATATTGTTATTGCTGTAATAGGCCAAACATTCTTAGGACATATTAAAACCATCTAAGAACTATAATGAGGTATATGATCATATGAAATATATTGTTTCTTATGTTTTAGATTATCTTTTAATAGTCAGGAAAATGACTGCTACATTACTCATTTTTTCCTCTTGAACAGCCTTCCGTGGAGCGTGCTGCAGATGATTACCATTTGGACTTCCATGACATAAACAGTCAGATATTGCAGTATTGTATTTTAAGCTCCAGTACTAGATGCCCATTGAGTCTAGCAAGTTCAAGAGTTCTCCAAATTATGATCATCTTACAGTCAAAATACTGAGATGGATTGCTGGACCATTCATTTTAAGATAGTTTTTAATTTTGCTTCCATTTTAAAGTCACTTTTTTGTAAATGCAGATGACATACACAAGGGAATAGTCTAGACCCCAACAGGAAACTTCCACTAATTTTTATGGAAAAATTACTATTAACTGTAATGGCCTTGGATCAGGTCAAAGGTTTGCATAGAACCTTAAATTATCGTGATCTCATCTGGCTTCAGAAGTTCTTTTAAAAATCAGTTAACTGATTTTGTTCTGACATGTATAGTAATAAACACACAACTGTATTAATGAATAATTGTAGATGTGCAAGACAAAGATTGAAATCCTGCAGCACATGACTTTCCTAATCTGTTTAGATACTGAACTGAAACTGGGGCAAGTGGAAGGTAGATGCTTGTACTGAAGAGCTTACAAAAAGTAGTATCAAAAGAGAGGAACAGTATTAGAATGTAATTGTTTCAGTTTTTTTTTTTTTTTTTCCATTTTGTCTGACCTGTCAAGTTTCTTGCTATTTTATAGATTTTCTAATGTTTTACTGACAATGAGATAGGAGCTGCAAGGTATTTTAAAGACTAGTGAGGTTCATATACGGGGATGCTATTGTGATAGTGAAAAGCTTTTGACAAACCCACTCAGCCACTCACCTTTTGCCATTTTGCAGCAAAGATGAGTGCTTTGGTAGCGCAGTTCCCATAAGCTACTGCACACCTCTTCAACCCCTGTGGTGACTGGAAATACTGAAGTGGCTTTCCCACAGGGGGAGAAGGTGCTTTTAAAATCTCAGGTATGGAGAAGGAAGGCTATTGTCAGAAGAGGACAAAATACAGAGGGGAAACTTTTCCATTTCATGTTGTTGTTATCATTTGAGGTAGGAAAAACATCTTTCTATTGAGATAACAGATGATGGCCTTTGCGCGTTTACTGGGAGACAAATTATTAACAGTCAGCTTATTGATATACCAAGCATTGGGTATGAGTGTTTCCAATATATCATGCAGCAAAGATGATCTCAGCAGCAACTCAGGAAGAATGTACTATGCAGAGAAAGTAACAGAAATGGGAGGTTATGCCCGCTGCAGTGCAACAGCTGACCTGAGAACAGCTCGCTTTTTCAGAAGGACTCAGAAACCTACTGAACAACTGGGGAGAGATTCTGACTTCACTCATGTCAGGCACAAAGAGACTTCAGGACAACCAGGATCTTGTGCAGTGATACCTAAAACTGAAAGCAATCCTTTGTAAAGATGGACAGAAAAGATAACCTTGCATTAGGTGATTGATACCCAGGCTCGCTTTAATATGATGCTGCTGCAAATTTCCTAAGTAAAGGAATTAAACCCTGCCAAGGCTCCTTTCTCAAGTTTTCAAGCACTTTTGTGTATGTAGTCATTTAATTTGCAATTTTCATTAAAATCTCAATCAACCTAATTAATGTTCTAGAAATTATTCCCAAACAATCTTCAAAAGCACCATTTTTCTTTAAACTTGCCTCTCAGGGATATGGTACTTTTAATGGTTTGAGCTATTAGAGTAAGCAAGTCATTTATATGGTCAATTTTGAGATCCCTCTTTTAGCTTGCTTGCTGTCTATTTTTCTGGGGAATGGTTATTTCTGTGATGAGGAATGAAAGGGGAAGAACAGGAGATGAGAAGGTAGGTGTGCATTCTCTTTCTCTTCTCTGGACTCTTCATGTTCTCTTCCATCCTCTCTGTCCTTTTTATCTGCTGTTCCTATTACCTGTCTTACTTCTCTTTTCATGTTTTCATTAATAAATGATGTTTAAACTTCCCTTGCTAACCTATACCTTTTGTGTTCTCCTTCTATTTTCTCCTGTCGTTGTCCAAAGTTGTAAATTCACCTCCTGTTCCCTAATCTGTTTCTCTGCCTGTCATCACTTTATTTCAAACTTGCTCTCCATACTGCCTCAGCTTTTTTTAAAATGTGTAGTTCTCTCCTCTCTACTTCTCTCCTACTTTTAAAGTGTTGATACCATATTCACACAGCAGGGATGTACAAAGTGGAGTGAGGGATAGGAAGTCAGGAAGGAAGCTTTTAAATCCATGAAATGACAAAGCAGCAGGTATCTGCAAATGAATGTGGTTGTACCTGAATTCTCTCTCCATCCTGGGACCAATATGCTATGGAAGTGCACTATGGAAACGATGAATACACAGTCCATCAGCAGTTTATGCTGTTGCTTTTAGCTTTGGGCCATTCCAGCCTAATTCAGGAAAGATTGATCTAAGTCAGCCTAGCTCTTCACACAATGATACTTTACCTTCAGACCTAATAAATCATAAATCTTTTGCTTTGTGTTTCACTGCCTAAAAAGTCTTGCTACCTTAAATTTTGTTCTTTTCTAATGGGAGAAAAAGTAGGGGGCATAGTGCAAACCCCAAGAAAGAATGTAATGGGGAAACATAACACTTAACAGAAAAAAAACTTTAAAATGTTTCTCTTGCTGAATGTATATTTAAAAAGGGAAATATACCGCAATAATCATCCAGGTTTTTTGCCTTCAGCCTGTCTGAGGCCATGTGGTTTGGAGATCTGATCACTAGTCCGAAAAGGAAAGACTGTTTGCAAGATTTCTGGGGTGTTTTTTCCTGGAAAAGGTGAGAGGACAACAGCAGAAATCTATGACATACACTTTATGCCTTATAAGGAAAATATTCATCTATCTATCTGTCTACCTATCTATCTATCTTTCTACATACATTTATATAGAGAGAGATACATATGTTTCAAGCTGTCATAAACTGTTTTAGAGAAAGGTATTTCTTTCATTTACTTCTCTGAGGGTTAAAAAAACTCTAAATTTAATTCACAGCTTGAATGAAGTGAATTGCAATTTCTAATTTGTTTTTCACTTTCACATTTGCTGTTCAGTATTTCCTGGAGTTATTCATGGTATTTCCATCGGTAATGACAATTCTGACTATCTGGAGATAAGATGATGCCAAAGCAGAAAACAGCATTTGAACATTCAAACAGTATTTTGTAATAATTATGCTTGCTTAATATGCCTCAAAACTATTTTTTTTTTGTAGCACAGTGTCTGTGTAATTTAGAAACCCTTTCTAAACTGATATTTTGGGTGAGCATGACTAGTCAGCCCCTTGTTGTATAAATTAGTCATTACTTTCTCATTGTGTTTGTGCTGTCTTCCAAAATTCTTGTTTTCTTCATAGTGTGAACTTCTGTTGTTTCTCTTTCAAACCATTGCCTTTTTCTTTTTTCTGTTCCTTTCTATTTTAATGGCTTCCATTCCATTTTATTTTCAATAGGTTTATTGGGCAGTCATATTTCCAGTTTCACTCTCTTGTTTTTTTTTCCTGCTGTGTAATTAAACAATTTTATGATTATATTGATTATTAATATACATTATTTTCATTAATTTGCACTTGTAGTTGCATCACTAGAGGGCAGTGTTGATCAGATTAGTCTGTAGAGCAACAAGTGCATGCTAGTGCTCATTAGAAACTTAAAGGTAGAAAAGCCTTCAGTATAAACATTCTGCCATTTTTATTAAATGATCATGCCTTTCATGTCCATTTTTCATCATATTTTATATTTAAGAAATAGTAGCAATTTTATTCTTCGTGATCAAGTGCATGTTATAGGTAATTAATGCAGGTAAAAGGACATTCTGTGATATTATTTTTATAAAAAAGAATGCAT